>NW_028319276.1:0-257500 GCF_062004578.1 Staurois parvus
CTGACAGGCACCCTGGAAAACCTGAAAACCCTGGAGGTCCTTGGAATCCTTGAAGTCCTAGAGGTCCCATAGACCCAGGGTGTACTGGATCTGTAACAGGATGACACAGAAGCACACAAGAAATAGGATTGAGGCAGCAGAGAACCAGAGTACAGACTGGGGGGTCGGGACAGGCGGCGGACAAGCAATGTGCTCTTTGGATGTAAGTATGGTTCCTTGAAGGCTCTGTTCTACTAGTGCGACTTTGGACACATAAAGTTGCATGACAAGTCACAGCCCATTGACTACTTTGGGCCGCCGGCCTTTCCACACACATGACCTTTAATGGCCTCCCAGTCTTAGTCCGTAGGGTTCAATATTGAGTTGGCCCCGCCCTTCCCACGCACATGACCTTTAATAGCCTCCCAGTCTTAGTCCGTAGGGTTCAATATTGAGTTGGCCCCGCCCTTTGCAGCTATAACAGCTTCAACTCTTCTGGGAAGGCCGTCCACAAGGTTTAGGAGGGTGTCTATGGGAAGGTTGGACCATTCTTCCAGAAGCACATTTGTCAGGTCAGGCACTGATGTCGGGGGAGGGGGCCTGGCTCGCAGTCTCCGCTCTAATTCATCCCAAAGGTGTTCTATGGGGTTGAGGTCAGGACTCTGTGCAGGACAGTCAAGTTCCTCCACCCCAAACTGGCTCCTCCATGTCTTTATGGACCTTGCTTTGTGCACTGGTGCGCAGTCATGTTGGAACAGGAAGGGACCATCCTTAAACTCCTCCCACAAAGTTGGGAACATGAAATTGTCCAAAATGTCCCCTTAAGAGTCCCCTTCACTGGAACTAGGGGGCCAAGCCCAACCCCTGAAAAACAACCCCACACCATAATCCCCCCTCCACCAAACTTTACACTTGGCACAATGCAGTCAGGCAAGTACCGTTCTCCTGGCAACCGCCAAACCCAGACACGTCCATCGGATTTCCAGACAGAGAAGCGTGATTGGTCCAGGGGCGGACTGACAACTCATGGGGCCTCCAGGCAATAGGGGATCATGGGGCCCCCGTGTCCTTGCCCAAACTCAAAAAAGCCTATGAAAATGGTACCAGGGGCATGTCATGGGGCCCCCTACTGACCCCGGGCCCTTGGGCAGTGTCGAGTTTCCAAATGGTCAGTCAACCCCTGGATTGGTCACTCCAGAGAACACGTCTCCACTGCTCTAGAGTCCAGTGGCGGCGTGCTTTACACCACGGCATCCGACGCTTTGCATTGCACTTGGTGATGGAAGGCTTGGATGCAGCTGCTCGGCCATGGAAACCCATTCCATGAAGCTCTCTACGCACTGTTGTTGGGCTCATCTGAAGGCCACACCAAGTTTGGAGGTCTTTAGCTATTGACTCTGCAGACAGTTGGCGACTTCTGCGCACTGTGCGCTTCAGCATGCGCTGACCCCGCCCTGTCATGTGACGTGGCCTACCACTTGGTGGCTGAGTGGCTGTTGTTCCCAGTTGCTTCCACTTTGTTATAATCCCACTAACAGTTGAGCGTGGAATATTTAGTAGCCAGGAAATGTCACGGATGGACTTATTGCCCAGGTGGCCACCTATCACGGGACCACGCTTGGAGTCACTGAGCTCCTGAGAGCGACCCATTCTTTCACCAATGTTTGTAGCAGCCGTCTGCATGCCTAGGGGCTTGATTGTATACACCTGTGTCCATGGAGGGGATTGGGGCACCTGAATCACATGATATGGAGGGGATTGGAACACCTGAATCACATGATTGGGAGGGGATTGGAACACCTGAATCACATGATTTGGATGGGATTGGAACACCTGAATCACATGATATGGAGGGGATTGGAGCGCCTGAATCACATGATATGGAGTGGATTGGAACACCTGAATCACATGATTGGGAGGGGATTGGAACACCTGAATCACATGACTGGGAGGGGACAGGAACACCTGAAACACATGATTGGGAGGGGATTGAAACACCTGAATCACATGATATGGAGGGGATTGGAACACCTGAATCACATGATATGGAGGGGATTGGAACACCTGAATCACATGATTGGAGGGGATTAGAACACCTGAATCACATGATTGGGAGGGGATTGGAACACCTGAATCACATGATATGGAGGGGATTGGAACACCTGAATCACATGATATGGAGGGGATTGGAACACCTGAATCACATGATTGGGAGGGGATTGGAACACCTGAATCACATGATATGGAGGGGATTGGAACACCTGAATGACATGATATGGAGGGGATTGGAACACCTGAATGACATGATATGGAGGGGATTGGAACACCTGAAGCACATGATATGGAGGGGACTGGAACACCTGAATCACATGATATGGAGGGGATTGGAACACCTGAAGCACATGATATGGAGGGGATTGGAACACCTGAATGACATGATATGGAGGGGATTGGAACACCTGAATCTCATGATTGGGAGGGGATTGGCACACCTGAATCACATGATATGGAGGGGATTGGAACACCTGAATCACATGATATGGAGGGGATTGGAACACCTGAATCACATGATTGGGAGGGGATTGGAACACCTGAATCACATGATATGGAGGGGATTGGAACACCTGAATGACATGATATGGAGGGGATTGGAACACCTGAATCACATGATTTGGAGGGGATTGGAACACCTGAAGCACATGATATGGAGGGGACTGGAACACCTGAATCACATGATATGGAGGGATTGGAACACCTGAAGCACATGATATGGAGGGGATTGGACTACCTGAATCACATGATTGGGAGGGGATTGGAACACCTGAATGACATGATTTGGAGGGGATTGGAACACCTGAATGACATGATATGGAGGGGATTGGAACACCTGAATCAAATGATTGGAGGGGACTGGAACACCTGAATCACATGATATGGAGGGGATTGGAACACCTGAATGACATGATATGGAGGGGATTGGAACACCTGAATGACATGATATGGAGGGGATTGGAACACCTGAATCTCATGATTGGGAGGGGATTGGCACACCTGAATCACATGATATGGAGGGGATTGGAACACTTGAATCACATGATTGGGAGGGGATTGGAACACCTGAATCACATGATATGGAGGGGATTGGAACACCTGAATCACATGATATGGAGAGGATTGGAACATCTGAATCTCATGATTGGGAGGGGATTGGAACACCTGAATCACAGGATTGGGAGGGGATTGGAACACCTGAATCACATGATATGGAGGGGGTTGGAACACCTGAATCACATGATTGGGAGGGGATTGGAACACCTGAATCCCATGATATGGAGGAGATTGGAACACCTGAATCACATGATATGGAGGGCGGGGCCAATACTTCCGGCAATATAGTGTAGCTTTGTGATCCTCCCCTCCCACGCTCCGTGGATCCAGATGACCGGCTGCTATTACTGTTTTGGGCCAGAAAACCCTCCTCTGTGCACCCTCCTGAGACAAGTGTCACTTTGTTACATTTATATATATATATCAGGGAAGGGGGTGAGAGTTAATACCGCGGCCCAGCTGCCCCCGTCCCTCTGCCACCACCTGTTCCCCTCCCCCCCCCCTCTAATGAACCTTTATGAGATTATAGGCCTTCATATCTAAAATGATTGCATAAACAAAAATGCATTAAAATGGTGATACCTTAGAAGTGACCTAAGCCGGAGGAGCCGGGAGCAGCTGCGGGGCGCCCCCCCCCCCCCCGCCCCCTCACGGCGGTCAGCTGTCCCCTGTCACACACACATCTCCCCTGCAAATCCCCTCGATCACATTTCAGCAGTATCTCCCCCCCCCTCGTCCTGGGGCCAGTATAATTAGTAATTAGAGAGAGGGAATGTGAGTAAGCCCTGCTCCCCACCCTGCGCACATTCCAGGCCTGTCCGTCAAAGGAGAGAACCCCCCCCCCAGTTCATGATGGACTCACCCCCCCCCCACCTTGGTATGGTCGCAAATCGACAATGTCCATCCAATGCCCGGTTCCCGACAATGATTGTTTCAGAGCAACGAATGTTTCCATTCTTTTTAGTATGTGGCATTTTGGCCCCGAAAAATATCATCGCTGGTGCTGATGTCATGGTTCAGGTGACAACAGTATTGTTAGGAAGGGCCCTGGGATCCTCCAGGTCGAGGGGCCCCAAACCCAAAACTAATCGTTATTCTTCACGTGGGATCCCATAGGGAGCTCAAGTCCTTAAATCCAGAGCCATTCGCTGCAATACTTCTATTCTGCCACAAGATGTCCTCAGTCTTCAAGGCTGGCTGACACCCATTGTAACTCACCCTAGAATGTAGGGTGTCGTGGACCCGCCCACTCAGCATCATCATGCAATCCCCTGTACAGCAGAGCTCAGAAAGGGAGAGTGGCAGTACAGAGGGGGGTGGGTTGGGGATCAGTGGCAGTGCTGAGGGGGGTGGGATCAGTGGCAGTGCTGAGGGAGGTGGGATCGGTGGCAGAGGTGGTGGTGGGGCGTGAATCAGTGGCAGTGCCTGGGGGTAGGGGGATAAATGGCAGTGCTAAGGGGGGTTGGATCAGTGGCAGTGCTGGGTTGGGGGTTGAGGATCAGTGGCAGTGCTGGGGGGGATAAATGGCAGTGCTGATGGGGGTTGGATCAGTGGCAGTGCTGAGGGAGGTGGGATCAGTGGCAGTGCTGAGGGAGGTGGGATCAGTGGCATTGGTGAGGGAGGTGAGATCAGTGGCAGTGCTGGGGGGGATAAATGGCAGTGCTGAGGGGGGGGGGGGGTGGGATCAGTGGCAGTGCTGGGTTGGGGGTTGAGGATTAGTGGCAGTGCTGGGGGGGATAAATGGCAGTGCTGATGGGGGTTGGATCAGTGGCAGTGCTGAGGGAGGTGGGATCAGTGGCAGTGCTGAGGGAGGTGGGATCAGTGGCAGTGCTGAGGGAGGTGGGATCAGTGGCATTGGTGAGGGAGGTGAGATCAGTGGCAGTGCTGGGGGGATAAATGGCAGTGCTGAGGGGGGTGGGATCAGTGGCAGTGCTGGGTTGGGGGTTGAGGATCAGTGGCAGTGCTGGGGGGGATAAATAGCAGTGCTGAGGGGGGGGGGGGGTGGGATCAGTGGCAGTCCTGGGTTGGGGGTTGAGGATTAGTGGCAGTGCTGGGGGGGATAAATGGCAGTGCTGAGGGAGGTGGGATCAGTGGCAGTGCTGGGGGGGATAAATGGCAGTGCTGAGGGGGGTGGGATCAGTGGCAGTGCTGGGATGGGGGGTTGGATCAGTGGCAGTGCTGAGATGGGGGGGTGGTATCAGTAGCAGTGCTGAGGGGGGTTGGGGCAACACATAGAGACCTGATTTGTCCTGCCTGCAGTATAATGATCCTTACAGGTTTTGTCCCTCCCCCAGCCTGTGATTGGACAGTGAGAGGAGAAGCAGAAGACTAATGAGGTCACCTCTCTGCTCTCTCCTCCTGAACTTGTTATAATTATTAGAAGTAACAACATTTATATTTCCCCAATTTCAGTCCAGTCTTGGGGGGGGGAGGGGGGGGGAATAAGGGTCCAAAATATCAGCATTCCCGGATCCCTGCTATTGGTCTAATAAAAACCATTGAAATATCTGATTATACGATATCTAGACAATCTCCTCTGACGCCCGTCTGGAGGTCAGATCTCAGTGCTAATTGTTATTCTTCATATGGGCCCCAGATGGTTGAAAAAAAAAAAAAAAAACACAGGCTGCAAGTCTCCCCCGAACTCCAGAGCTGTCCCTTGCAGTACCTCTTTTCTGCCAATAGATGTCGACGACCTTCTGGTTTGAATGACACCTATCAATGCCCAACCTGGAAAGCTGAGGACATAGTGTGGCCCCCCCCCCAGCCTGTGACTGGACAGTGAAAGGAGAAAAGGTCACCTCTGTCACCCTGCTCTCTCCTCCTGTCAGCATGGGGCGGGAGGGAAATGGGATAAGTGCATTAAAGTAAAAAACCTTCTCTGCTCAGGTTACCCCCCAGCCCAGGGGCGGACTGACCATTCGAGCACTCGGGCACTGCCCGAGGGCCCGGGGTCAGTAGGGGGCCCCATGAGATGCCCCTGGTACCTTTTAATTGCTTTTTCATAGGCTTTTTTTGGGTTTGGGTGAGGACACAGGGGCCCCATTATCCCCTATTGCCCGGGGGCCCCATGAGTTGCCAGTCCGCCCCTGCCCCAGCCCCCCCCCCTTATTCTTACCTGATCCGATCCAGCAACGTGCATCCTCATTGGGCAGATTGATAGCAATGGGAGCCATTGGCCCCCGCTCCTGTCAGTCAACGTTAGTGAAGAGCGAGCGGGGTGGGGTGGCACCAAGTCCCACTGTTAGTGTCATTGCAGTAGCGGGGCTCGGGAACGAGCACTCACGAGTGCCCCCCATGGGAAGTGGCTTCCCGTGGGGGCACTGGACAGATGGGAGGAGCCTGGAGCACCAGTGGGGGGCCCGAGAAGAGGATGATTGGGTCTGCTCTGTGCAATGGTAAGTAAAGAGATATTTGGTTTTTTTTGTTTTTAATTTTCCTTTACAATCACTTTATTGAGATCAGTGACAGGGTTGGTGATCAGTGGCAGTACTGGAAGGTTGATGGGATCAGTGGCAGTGGTGGTGCTGGTGGGGGATGGGATCAGTGGCAGTGGTGGTGCTGGTGGGGGATGGGATCAGTGGCAGTGGTGGTGCTGGTGGGGGATGGGATCAGTGGCATTGCGGGGGGGGGGGGGGGTTAATGGGATCAGTGGCATTGCTGGGGTGAGGATGGGTTTAGTGGCAGTGCTGGAGGGTTGGGATGCGTGATATTGCTGGTGGGGGGATGGGTGTGATGAGTGGCAGTGCTGGGGGGGTTGATGGGATCAGTGGCATTGATAGTGAAAGATAGAATCAGGGGCAGTACTTAAGCATGGGGTGGGATCAATGACAGTTCTGGGGTGGGGGTTTGGGGAGGGGATCAGTGAGAGTGATGGGGGGGGATCAGTGGCAGTGCTGAGGGAGGTGAGATCAGTGGCAGTGGTGGGGCATGGAATCAGTGGCAGTGCTGGGGGGGGGGGGGGAAATGGCAGTGCTAAGGGGGGCTGGATCAGTGGCAGTGCTGGGCTGGGGGGGGGGGGGTTGAGGATCAGTAGTAGCGCTGGGGGGGGGATAAATGGCAGTGCTGAGGGGGGTTGGATCAGTGGCAGTGCTGGGATGGGGGGTGGGATCAGTGGCAGTGCTGGGATGGGGGGTGGGATCAGTGGCAGTGCTGGGATGGAGGGTGGGATCAGTGGCAGTGCTGACGGGGCAGGATCATTGGCAGTGGTGGGGGATGGGAGCAACATGCAGGGGAGTTGTGAACTGGATGCATAGAGCCTAATGGGCACGTCAGAGCCTCTAATGAGTACTAATGCCCCTGGGAATGGGAGAGACACGAAGGGAAGGTGGCTTAACAGTGATGTGCAATGTGCTGCTTTCACATGATGACTGCTACGGTCTGTCCACTTTATGTGATTGGCAAACAATACCATATGCCCACAGATAACATGTCTGTGTGATGTGGTTTGTCACTTCCATCTTTGAAGAACATCAGTAAAGTGTGGAAATATAACTTTTGTGTGGACATGAATATAAAGGCTTTTGGCCGGGACGTTGGTGCGAGGAGTTGGGCACAATATGGCGAAGGCAAAGTACTACCAGCAAGTGGGTCCCTGAACTCTCCGGGGAGAAGCAGTGGCATGGGTTCTTTGGCGCCAACTGTCAGGCAATCACAAGCCCCTTTATAAGCAGAGTCACCTTGGTGATGCTATATGGCAGTGATTTCCAAACTGCGGCCCGGGGGCACAATTCCTCCCAATGACACCAACATTGGGGCACAATTCCCTCCAATGACACCAACAATGGGGCACAATTCTCCCCAATGATGGGGAACAATTCCTCCCAATGACACCACAGATGGGGCACTATTCCTCCCAATGAAACCAACAATTGGGCACAATTCCTCACAATGACACCAATATCGGGGCCCAATTCCTCCCAATGACACAAATGATGGGGCACAATTCCTCCCAATGACACCAATGACAGGGCACAATTTCTCTCAATAACACCACTGATGGGGAACAATTCCTCCCAATGACACCACAGATGGGGCACAATTCCTCCCCATGACACCAACAATGGGGCCCAATTCCCCCCAATGACACAAATGATGGGGCACAATTCCTTCCAACAACGGGGACCAATGACGCCAATGTTGGGGCACAATTCCTCCCAATGACACCAACGACAGGGCCCAATTCCTCTCAATGACACCAACGATGGGGCACAATTCCTCCCAACGACATTAACAATGAGGCACAATTCCCCCCATGATACCACTAATGGGGAACAATTCCTCCCAATGATACCAACAATGTGCACAACTCCCCCCCTCACACCAACAATTGGGCACAATTCCTCCCAATGACACCAACAACGGGGCCCAATGACACCAATGTTGGGGCGCAATTCCTCCCAATGACACCAACAATGGGGCACAATTCCCCTCAATGACACCAAAGATGGGGCACAATTCCTTCCAATGACACCAAAGATGGGGCACAATTCCTTCCAATGACACCAACACTGGGGACCAATGACGCCAATGTTGGGGCACAATTCCTCCCAATGACACCAACGATGGGGCACAATTCCTCCCAACGACATTAGCAATGGGGCACAATTCCCCCCAATGACACCACTGATGAGGAACAATTCCTCCCAATGACACCAATGATGGGACACTATTCCTCCCAATGATACCAACAATGTGCACAACTCCCCCAATCACACCAACAGTTGGGCACAATTCATCCCAATGACACCAACAATGGGGCACTATTCCTTCCAATGACACCAAAGATGGGGCATAAGTCATCCCAATGACACCAACAATGGGGCACTATTCCTCCCAATGACACCAAAGATGGGGCATAAGTCATCCCAATCACACCAACAATTGGGCACAATTCATCCCAATGACACCAACAATGGGGCACTATTCCTTCCAATGACACCAACGATGGAGCATGGTTTATTCCAATTGACATCGGGACCTTTTCTACTCCCACTGGCCATAGTCCGACCCCCTAAAGTCTGGAGGACAGTAAGCTGGCCCTATGTATAGAGGGTCTGGAGCCCCCCGCTATATGGAGTGAGCACAATACGTGACTTCCCCGGTGTTGGTGTCGCAGAGCCGGCGTCACCCTTTTGCCTGGGATCCTGTTGCAGGCTGGCGCAGTGTCCCCGGGCCCCCGGGAGGACAGGGCGGGGTCGGAGGGAGCCGAGGTCTGCACACCACGATGATATCATCTCCTTATGTCACGATCAGAACATATGGAGTATAAAAGGAGCTTAGAAGACATTTAAATCAAATGAGAGGATTGTCAGAGTGAGATAAATGGGGATCACAGAGACACATCTGTAGGAGATAAATCTGGCGGAATAATTTATCCGTGTATTATCCGGATCACATTCCGATTTATCGTCCTATGAAAGAGCCGGCCGGGGATCTCATCTCCGTTGTCTACGACCTGAGCCACCCGCTGCCGGGGCCCACAGGGCCCATCCTGTTCTTTGGGTGTCAGCTCCATAGGAGGAGAACCTCGTCCCTTCCAAGCGGGGGCGGAGCCTTATGGAAGGTGTCAGAAGTATCTAAAGTCGCTTCATATCCAGGGAGGGGGTGCAAAGTCGCTGAGCAGGTATCTCCCGGCATGGAAACATCGGGTGGAAATTTGTAGAGCTTGGCTTTGATGCTCCAAAATGCTTCGCGATTCTTTGAAGTTCATCTCTATGTTCTGACTACATCATAAAGGGCAGGGGAGGACTGACAACTCATGGGGCCCCCGGGCAATAGGGGATCGTGGGGCCCCTGTGTCCTTGCGCACACTCAAAGCACACCCAAAAAAGCCTACAAAAGGTACCAGGGGCATTTCATGGGGCCCCCTACTGACCCAGGGCCCTCGGTAATGGGCGTATTTACCGCATGGAAAACAAGGCATTTGCCTAGGGTGGCATTTTTAGGGGGGGGGGGGGGCAGAGACGGAAGAAGGGACACATGTGGCATGGAAACCAGGTGAGATCCGAGAGAGTCTGCGGGCTGCTTGATGATGTAGGCAGAACCTGACTCTCCTTCCCGGTGATGTCCGTAGCTGTGAAAGAGAGTGTCTTTTTCTATCTTGATGGGGGGGGGGGTGAAGGTAGCGGATGGTGGTGTTGGTTGGTGTCAGTCTCTCTTTGAGGGGAGGGAGGGGGGTGGTGTTGGTCAGTGGCAGTCTCTCTCTGTGGATGGGAGGAGGGTGGTGTTGGTTGGTGTCAGTCTCTTTCCATGGGGGGGAGGGGGGTGGGGTTGGTTGGTGTCAGTCTCTCTCTACGGGAGGGAGGGGGGTGGTGTTGCTCAATGTCAGTCTTTCTCCGCAGGGGGGGGTGGTGTTGGTCAGTGGCAGTCTCTCTCCGCAGGGGGGGTGGTGTTGGTTGGTGTCAGTCTCTCTCCACGGGGGGGGGGGGTGTTCCTCAATGTTAGTCTCTCTCCGTAGGGGGGGGTGGTATTGCTAGGTGTCAGTCTCTCTCAGTGGGGGGGAGGGGTGTTAGTCGGTGTCAGTCTCTCTCTGCGGGGGGGGGGGGGGGGGGGTGTTGGTTGGTGTCAGCCTCTCTCCGCGTGGGGGTGGTGTTGTGCGGTGTCAGAATCTCTCCGTAGGGGGGTGGTGTTTACCAGTGTCCATGCAGGAGGGGTGAGGTGAGGTGAGGGGAGATGGTGTTGGTTGGTGTCAGGCTCTTCCTGCAGGGGAAGGTGGGGCGGTCTTGGTCGGTGTCAGTCTCTCTCTGCGTAAGGGGGTGGAGGAGAGGGGTGGTGGTTTTGGTTGGTGCCAGGCTCTGTCTGTGGGGGGGGGGGGGGTGTTGGTAGGTGTCCGTCTCTCTCTGTGTGCACGTGGGGGGGTGGCAGGCCCAGGGCAGCACAAACCCTATGCCTCCCCAGATTTAGTTGTGCCCCCCAAAGCCAACCCTAACTTGCCACTATACTACCCTAACCTGCCACTATGCTGCCCCGTCTTCTGCCCTGCCAGCAGTGATCCCTGTCCTCTGCCCTGCTGACCTCCTATCCTCTGATCCCCTGACATTGTTTACTGCACCCCCACTTCATACAGGCTCAGTCCGGCCCTGGTCCCATGAAGAGGCAGGACATGGGCTTATGACTAAAAGGAATTCCATTGAGTGGCAAGACAAGATCTTCTAACTTTGAAGAGACCCATTTAGGAGCAGGACAACATCTTCTGACTTCAAAGAGTCCAAATGAAGGGCAGGACAAAGTCTTATGACTAAGAGGAGTCCCAATGAGTTGCAAGACAAGATCTTCTAACTTTGAAGAGCCCAGTTGAGGGGCAGGACAAGGTCATCTGTCTTTGAAGAGTCCCATTGAGGGGCAGGACAAGGTTGTCTGACTTCAAAGAGTCCAACTGAACAGCAGGACAAAGTCTTATGACTAAGAGGAGTCTCAATGAGTGGCAAGACAAGATCTTCTAATATTGAAGAGCCTAGCTGAGGGGCAGGACAAGGTCTTCTGTCTTTGAGGAGTCTCAGTGAGTAGCAGGACAAGTTTTTCTGACTTTGACTTTGAAGAGTCCCATTGAGGGGCAGGACATGGTCTTCTAACTTTGAAGAGCCCAGTTGAGGGGCTGGACATGGTCTTCAGTCTTTCAAGAGTCCCGTTGAGGGGCAGGACATGGTCTTCTAACTTTGAAGAGCCCAGTTGAGGGGCAGGACATGGTCAACTGTCTTTGAAGATTCTCATTGAGGGGCAGGACATGGTCTCCTGTCTTTGAAGAGTCCCTTTGAGGGGCAGGACAAGGTTTTATCACTTTGAAGAGTTCCATTGAGGGGCAGGACAAGATCTTTTGACTTCAAAGAGTCCCATTGAGGGGCAGGAAATGGAGGAAGTGGGTGAGCTCTTCTGAGACATGGAGGACCTGGACTAGTTCTTCTGAGACATGGAGGACTTGGACTAGCTCTTCTGAGAAATGGAGGAGCTGGACTAGCTCTTAAGAGAAGAGGAGCAGGTAGGCTAGCTGTCCTGAGAAATGGAGAAGCTGGACTAGCTCTTCTAAAAAATGGATGAGCTGGGCTAGCTCTTCTGAAACATAGAGAAGGTGGATGAGCTCTTCTGAAACATGGAGAAGGTGGGTGAGCTCTTCTGAAACATGGAGAAGGTGGGTGAGCTCTTCTGAAACATGGAGGAGCAGGACTAACTCTTCTGAGAAATGCAGGTCCTTGACAAGCTCTTCTGAGACATGGAAGAGGTGGGCTAGCTCTTCTGAGAAATGGAGGAGCTGGACTAATTCTTCTGAAAAATAGCGGAGCTGGACTGGACTAGCTCTTCTAAGTAGAGGAGCACGTAGGCTAGCTCTTCTGAGAAATAGAGGCCCTTGGCTTGCTCTTCTGAAACATGGAGAAGGTGGGCGAGCTCTTTTGAAACATGGAAGAGGTGGGCAAGCTCTTCTGAGAAATGGACGACCTAGGATAGTTCTTCTCACTTTGAAAGGCTGGAAAAGATTATATGATATGGAAGAGAATTAAAAGGCACGCCAAGTACAAGGAGCATGCATCATCTTCAAGCATGGAGTTGCAGGCCCAACTCTACTGACATGTCTGATACGTATGTGCAGAGTAAGGATTTCTACGAAACAAGAAAGTTGCATTTTATATGCCATGGAAAGGAAGGACAAGACCTTCTAACACGGAGTAGTAGAAAGCAAGGAGCAAGTCAAGATCTGATACATCTTTCTTCCTCCAGACCTCAAGGAACCCAGGTTTCTGTTCTTACATAACAAGGCTTGGTGTGGTAACTCCGAGAATCAAAATGAGGTCTTCTGGCATGAAGGAACATTTTTTCCATACCTCTAAAATCTATTCTTCACCAAGAAACAGTTCTTCCTCAGCAAAATTTGAGAGGCTTTGAAGTATCAGGTGACAGGCCCATTAATGCTTTGATAGATTCCTGATGAGGCCCATCTTGACCATCTTCCACAGTAGTGAAATCACCGAGGAACGCAAACAACCAAAAGGGAAATAGAACCGCGGTGACCTTGACTTCAAAAATACCCCGACTATCCCACAAAACAGGCCGGAGAATTGTAGAGACTTATATTGAATTAAACAACACGCCAGATAATAAAAGGAAAATATTGACGTACGATTAAATGTCATCTTCTAGGCCGATTGTGTATCTGGGACGAGATCTGAACCATGATTATACGGGGGAGGAATGCGCGGCTGCGAGGAAGGACGCAACCCATGGAGCTGTGACTAAACAGCTTCTCTGATTTAATTAGGCATTAATTGAAAACACTCCGAGCTCCGATGGTTTAATCACGCTTCTCAGCTGTCACTGGGCACAGGCAAAATCCTCAATTTTCCCTTCAAGATTAATTTGCACTTAATGCGTTTTTACCCCCCCCCCTCCTCCGAGAGGCCCCCGGATATGGTTTCCAGCAATCAGTGGAAGTTTACATACAGCGAGTGTTCCCCAAAGTTTTCTGTAACAGCTGAAATTTTTTTTTTTTACGGCCAAGAAAAGTTGTCCCTGTAAATGCTGAACAAGTGTAAGAAAATCTCGCCTGCTTTAATTACCGAACAAATAATCCGCAGTTTGTTCTTGTTTTATCGCGCCTCTTTATTCTCAGGTCCCTGGCATGTTTAAAGCGGTCCTTAACATGTTTGCCTGGATAAACTCTTGATGTGTCAAAATATACAAATGTTTTATTTAAAAAAAAAAAAAAAAGCCAACTTTTATCATATTAAAAAGCTGCCTAGGCTGAGATGATGCCGTCAGTCTGCTGCAGGCAGGAGGAAGCGTTTCCTCAGTCTCCTCTTCCCCATTGATCAGACTGTACCAGGGGCGGACTGACAACTCATGGGGCACCCGGGCAATAGGGGATAATGGGGCCCCTGTGTCCTTGCCCACACTCAAAGCACACCCAAAAAAACCTACAAAAGGTACCAGGGGCATTTCATGGGGCCCCCTACTGACCCTGGGCCCTCGGGCAGTGCCCGAGTGCTTGAATGATCAGTCCACCACTGGAAATGGGCGTATTTACCGTATGGAAAACAAGGCATTTGCCTAGGGCGGCATTTTTAGGCGGAGGGGCAGAGACGGAAGAAGGGACACATGTGGCATGGAAACCAGGTGGGATCCGAGAGAGTCTGAGGGCTGCTTGATGATGTATGCAGAGCCCGATTCTCGTTCCCGGGGATATCCAGAGCTGTGAAAGAGAGTGTCTTTCTCTATCTTGATGGGGGGGGGGGGGGCGAAGGTAGTGGATGGTGAGTTGCCCCTGGTTCCTTTTTCATAGGTTTTTATGTCACTGATCCCATCCCCCACCAGCACCACCACTGCCACTGATCCCATCAACCTTCCAGTACTGCCACTGATCTCAATAAATTGATTGTAAAGGAAAATTAAAAACAAAAAACAAAAAAAACCCAAATATCTCTTTACTTACCATTGCACAGAGCAGACCCAAGCCTTCTCTACTCGGGCCCCCCACCGGCGCTTCAGGCTCCTCTCATCTGTCCAGTACCCCCACGGGAAGCCACTTCCCATGGGGGGCACTCGTGAGTGCTCGTTCCCGAGCCCCGCTACTGCAATGACACTAACAGTGGTGGACTTACCATTTGGAAACTCAGGCACTGCCTGAGGGCCCGGGGTCAGTAGGGGTCCCCATTAGATGCCCCTGGTACCTTTTTCATAGGCTTTTTTGAGTTTGGGCAAGGACACAGGGGCCCCTATTGCACGGGGGCCCCATGAGTTGTCAGTCCGCCCCTGGTACCAGGGGCATTTTATGGGGCCCCCTATTGACCCCGGGCCCTCGGGCAGTGCCCAAGTGCTCGAATGGTCAGTCCGCCCCTGGACTGTACATTCTGGAGATTCGTTTGGCATATGATGTCAGTTAAAGCAAGGTGACATGATTTAAAAAACAAAAGTATTTCCTATTTAATTCCTTATTAACGCTCAGTTTACCCTAATCAGTCCAGGAAAATGTATTTTTTTTTTTTATTCAATTTTGAGCATTTTTGCTCGACAAAAAAAACCCTAAAAAATCTGAAAAAAAAATTCTGAAAAATAGAGATTAAAAAATAATAAAATAAAAAAATGAACAATTTGGTAAGCAAAACTAATAAAAACGAAAAAAAAAATTCTGAAAAATAGAGATAAAAAATATTAAAAATAAAAAAAATAAAAAATTTGATAAACAAAACTAATAAAAACAAAAAAAAAAAAATAACGTTACCTTGTAAAAGAATCATAATTTTGTTAATGTTTAAACAGAACATATTAACATAAAAAAAGTTATTTTTTATTAGTTTTTTGTTACTAGACTTCATAAAAAATAAGATCATTTTTGCAAGACAATATCGCTGTGACAACAATGGTTTTGCCATCAGAAGTGGTGTTCCTTTAATGACAGGTCCACTTCATGGTTAATTGTGTGGTCTTACTGTCTTTAGACAGGTTCTCTTTAAAGTAAATTGGGTAGCCCTGCTGACTGCAAGTCCACCTTAGGATGGAATTGGGTGGTCCTGCTGTCTTCGGAGAGGTCTAATTTAGGATTAATTGGGTGGTCCTGCTATCTTTAGACAGGTTCACTTTAGGATGAATTGGGTGGTCCTGCTGTCTTCGGAGAGGTCCACTTTAGGATGAATTAGGTGGTCCTGCTGTCTTCGGACAGGTCAACTTTAGGATGAATTGGGTGGTCCTGCTGTCTTTGGAAAGGTCCTCTTTAGGATGAATTGGGTGGTCCTGCTGTCTTTAGACAGGTCCTCTTTAGGATTAATTGGGTGGTCCTGCTGTCTTCGGACAGGTCCTCTTTAGGATGAATTGGGTGGTCCTGCTGTCTTGGGAGAGGTCCTCTTTAGGATGAATTGGGTGGTCCTGCTGTCTTCAGACAGGTCCTCTTTAGGATGAATTGAGTGGTCCTGCTGTCTTCGGAGAGGTCCTCTTTGGGATGAATTGGGTGGTCCTGCTGTCTTTAGATTGGTCCTCTTTAGTATGAATTGGGTGGTCCTGCTGTCTTCGAACAGGTCCACTTTAGGATGAATTAGGTGGTCCTGCTGTCTTCGGACAGGTCCACTTTAGGATGAATTGGGTGGTCCTGCTGTCTTTGGAAAGGTCCTCTTTAGGATGAATTGGGTGGTCCTGCTGTCTTTAGACAGGTCCACTTTAGGATTAATTGGGTGGTCCTGCTGTCTTCGGACAGGTCCTCTTTAGGATGAATTGGGTGGTCCTGCTGTCTTGGGAGAGGTCCTCTTTAGGATGAATTGGGTGGTCCTGCTGTCTTCAGACAGGTCCTCTTTAGGATGAATTGGGTGGTCCTGCTGTCTTCGGAGAGGTCCTCTTTGGGATGAATTGGGTGGTCCTGCTGTCTTTAGATTGGTCCTCTTTAGTATGAATTGGGTGGTCCTGCTGTCTTCGAACAGGTCCACTTTAGGATCAATTGGGTGGTCCTGCTGTCTCTAGACAGGTCCACTTTAGGATTAATTGGGTGGTCCTGCTGTCTTTAGACAGGTTCACTTTAGGATGAATTGGGTGGTCCTGCTGTCTTCGGAGAGGTCCACTTTAGGCTGAATTGGGTGGTCCTCCTGTATTAGGACAGGTCCTCTTTAGTATGAATTGGGTGGTCCTCCTGTATTAGGACAGGTCCTCTTTAGGATGAAGTTGGTGGTCCTCCTGTATTAAGACAGGTCCTCTTTATGATGAATTGGGTGGTCCTCCTGTATTAGGACAGGTCCTCTTTAGGATGAATTGGGTGGTCCTGCTGTCTTCAGACAGGTCCTCTTTAGGGTGAATTGGGTGGTCCTGCTGTCTCTAGACTTGTCCTCTTTAGGGTGAATTGGGTGGTCCTGCTGTCTTCGGACTGGTCCACTTTAGAATGAATTGGGTGGTCCTGCTGTCTTCAGACGGGTCTTCTTTAGGATGAATTGGGTGGTCCTGCTGTCTTCAGACAGGTCCTCTTTAGTATGAATTGGGTGGTCCTGCTGTCTTTAGACGGGTCTTCTTTAGGATGAATTGGGTGGTCCTGTCTTCGGACAGGTTCTCTTTAGGATGAATTGGGAGGTCCTGCTGTCTCTAGACAGGTCCTCTTTAGGATGAATTGGGTGGTCCTGCTGTCTCTAGACAGGTCCACTTTAGGATGAATTGGGTGGTCCTGCTGTCTGTAGACAGGTCCACTTTAGGATGAATTGGGTGGTCCTCCTGTATTAGGACAGGTCCACTTTAGGATGAATTGGGTGGTCCTGCTGTCTTCAGACAGGTCCTCTTTAGGATGAATTGGGTGGTCCTGCTGTCTTCGGACAGGTCCTCTTCAGGATGAATTGGGTGGTCCTGCTGTCTTTAGACAGGTCCTCTTTAGGATGAATTGGGTGGTCCTGCTGTCTTCGGAGAGGTCCTCTTTAGGATGAATTGGGTGGTCCTCCTGTATTAGGACAGGTCCTCTTTAGGATGAAGTTGGTGGTCCTCCTGTATTAAGACAGGTCCTCTTTAGGATGAATTGGGTGGTCCTGCTGTCTTCAGACAGGTCCTCTTTAGGGTGAATTGGGTGGTCCTGCTGTCTCTAGACTGGTCCTCTTTAGGGTGAATCGGGTGGTCCTGCTGTATTAGGACAGGTCCTCTTTAGGATGAATTGGGTGGTCCTGCTGTCTTCAGACAGGTCCTCTTTAGGGTGAATTGAGTGGTCCTGCTGTCTTCAGACAGGTCCTCTTTAGGATGAAGTGGGTGGTCCTGCTGTCTTCAGACAGGTCCTCTTTAGGATGAATTGGGTGGTCCTGCTGTCTTCGGAGAGGTCCACTTCAGGATGAATTGGGTGGTCCTGCTGTCTTCGGACAGGTCCTCTTTAGGATGAATTGGGTGGTCCTGCTGTCTTTAGAGAGGTCCACTTCAGGATGAATTGGGTGGTCCTGCTGTCTTCGGACAAGTCCACTTTAGGATGAATTGGGTGGTCCTGCTGTCTTCGGACAGGTCCTCTTTAGTATGAATTGGGTGGTCCTGCTGTCTTTAGACGGGTCTTCTTTAGGATGAATTGGGTGGTCCTGCTGTCTTCGGACAGGTCCACTTTAGGATGAATTGGGTGGTCCTGCTGTCTTCGGAGAGGTCCATTTTAGGATGAATTGGGTGGTCCTGCTGTCTGCAGACAGGTCCACTTTAGGATGAATTGGGTGGTCCTGCTGTCTTTAGACAGGTCCTCTTTCGGATGAATTGGGTGGTCCTGCTGTCTTCGGACAGGTCCTCTTTAGGATGAATTGGGTGGTCCTGCTGTCTTTAGACTGGTCCTCTTTAGGATGAATTGGGTGGTCCTGCTGTCTTCAGACAGGTCCTCTTTAGGGTGAATTGGGTGGTCCTGCTGTCTTCAGACAGGTCCTCTTTAGGATGAATTGGGTGGTCCTGCTGTATTAGGACAGGTCCTCTTTAGGATGAATTGGGTGGTCCTGCTGTCTTCAGACAGGTCCTCTTTAGGATGAAGTGGGTGGTCCTGCTGTCTTCGGAGAGGTCCACTTCAGGATGAATTGGGTGGTCCTGCTGTCTTCGGACAGGTCCTCTTTAGGATGAATTGGGTGGTCCTGCTGTCTTTAGAGAGGTCCACTTTAGGATGAATTGGGTGGTCCTGCTGTCTTTAGAGAGGTCCACTTCAGGATGAATTGGGTGGTCCTGCTGTCTTCGGACAGGTCCTCTTTAGTATGAATTGGGTGGTCCTGCTGTCTTCGGACAGGTCCACTTTAGGATCAATTGGGTGGTCCTGCTGTCTTCAGAGAGGTACTCTTTAGGATGAATTGGGTGGTCCTGCTGTTTGCAGACAGGTCCACTTTAGGATGAATTGGGTGGTCCTGCTGTCTTTAGACAGGTCCTCTTTCGGATGAATTGGGTGGGCCTGCTGTCTTCGGACAGGTCCTCTTTAGGATGAATTGGGTGGTCCTGCTGTCTTTAGACTGGTCCTCTTTAGGATGAATTGGGTGGTCCTGCTGTCTTCGGACAGGTCCACTTTAGGATCAATTGGGTGGTCCTGCTGTCTTCAGAGAGGCACTCTTTAGGATGAATTGGGTGGTCCTGCTGTTTGCAGACAGGTCCACTTTAGGATGAATTGGGTGGTCCTGCTGTCTTTAGACAGGTCCTCTTTCGGATGAATTGGGTGGGCCTGCTGTCTTCGGACAGGTCCTCTTTAGGATGAATTGGGTGGTCCTGCTGTCTTTAGACTGGTCCTCTTTAGGATGAATTGGGTGGTCCTGCTGTCTTTAGACTGGTCCTCTTTATTATGAATTGGGTGGTCCTGAGGTATTAGGACAGGTCCTCTTTAGGATGAATTGGGTGGTCCTGCGGTATTAGGACAGGTCCTCTTTAGGGTGAATTGGGTGGTCCTCCTGTATTAGGACAGGTCCTCTTTAGGATGAATTGGGTGGTCCTGCGGTATTAGGACAGGTCCTCTTTAGGGTGAATTGGGTGGTCCTGCGGTATTAGGACAGGTCCTCTTTAGGATGAATTGGGTGGTCCTCCTGTATTAGGACAGGTCCTCTTTAGTATGAATTGGGTGGTCCTGCTGTCTTTAGACAGGTCCTCTTTAGGATGAATTGGGTGGTCCTGCAGTCTTCAGACAGGTCCTCTTTAGGATGAATTGGGTGGTCCTGCAGTCTTCAGACAGGTCCTCTTTAGGATGAATTGGGTGGTCCTCCTGTATTAGGACAGGTCTCTTTAGTATGAATTGGGTCGTCCTGCTGTCTTCAGACAGGTCCTCTTTAGGATGAATTGGGTGGTCCTGCTGTCTTCAGACAGGTCCCTCTTTAGGATGAATTGGGTGGTCCTGCTGTCTTCAGACAGGTCCTCTTTAGGATGAATTGGGTGGTCCTGCTGTCTTCAGACAGGTCCTCTTTAGTATGAATTGGGTGGTCCTGCTGTCTTTAGACAGGTCCTCTTTAGGATGAATTGGGTGGTCCTGCTGTCTTCAGACAGGTCCTCTTTAGGATGAATTGGGTGGTCCTGCAGTCTTCAGACAGGTCCTCTTAGGATGAATTGGGTGGTCCTGCTGTCTTCAGACAGGTCCTCTTTAGGGGTGACCCCACAGACTTTAGACAAGGCCCTCTCTAGCCAATCCCAGCTTCCCGTCTCCTGCGTTCCCTCATGCGGCAGCCCCAGCCGGTGGGAATGGGTTTGGAGAGGACCTCAGCACCTTCACGCCGTGTTCCCCCCGCAGGGTCAGCAGGCGACGAGTGAGCCCCGAGCCGCCGATCTCCTCCCAAATGTCAGCGCGTTGTGTTGATCTCCTCGCACTCTCGCGTCGAGCCTCTTCCTATCAACACCCCATTAATGGAGGATGAGATGAGGATAGGACGACTCACACCCTCTACGGCTCTAAGCCCAGTCCTGGCTGGAGAGACCACCATCGAACGACTGCGGGAATGGGGGAGGGGTGACACAAAGATATCCAGAACTGCGAAACTCCCGGGGCCCTCCCTTCTTTGTGGCCCTCAGCCGGAGCCCCCCTCCCCCCCGGTTCCTAATGGCTCCTCATTTCTAAGGCGGATCCTTCATAAAACTTTTTTTCCCTGAATCTGTTACATTTTGCTACAATGTTTCCTACAAAAGAGTTTTCCTGGGATCATTGCGGGGGCCCGGTAGGCGGGGCCCTATAAATGCGCCAAATTTGGCGCGACGCCCCCGATCGAATGAAGCATCGTTGGGTGAGTACTGATGTAAAAAATCACGGGGGGCCCCCATGCAGCCCACCTTACAGGGGCCCCCCCCACCGCTATGAATGGCAACACAGTCACAGAAATCGATGGATTCGGACGAATCAAAGAATAATCGAACGAAAATCTCAAATTCTCAGACCTGAATATGACTTCACGGGGCGAATTCCACAAGAATGTTCTTTCGAAAATCTTTTTCTAAGAATCTTCGTTCGAATTTCGCACCACAGAAACGGACGATTTTCGCGCGACCAACGAATCTGAGTGATCGGGCGCGTTGGAAATATTTTGAAAAGCGAACGAACTTTGAAGCAATGGCGGGCAGTGGCGTCCCTAGGCAGGTGCGGGGGGGCCGTACGTGGGGCGAAGTATGAAAAAATTTTCTTTCCAAAATCTTTTTCTAAGAATTTTCGTTCAAATTTTGCTCCGTTGGTGGGGCCATAGAAACGGACGATTTTCATGTGACCGTCGAATCTGAGTGATCGGGCGCGTTGGAAATATTTTGACAAATGAACGAATTTTGAAGCAGTGATGGAAGAATCGTGCGAGAAGTACGGGCCGGGTTCCGAAACGATCTTCTAAAATCTTCTCTAATGCAGGCCATAGACGGGTCGAAAAACGGCCATTTAAAAGAAAAAAAAAACGAAAAATTGGTCGTTCAATAGGCCGACGTCACCACCAACGGTTGAAAAAAAAAAAGAGGCCGATTTTCGTCCCGTCTACGGCCGGCATTTCATTACTTTGGTCCCTGCAGAGAGCTCCGCTATTATATCTGACATGAAAAGTCATGCGGTTGCAACAATGTATCCATTTGTATCCATTTGTATCCATTTGTATCCATTTCGGATACAGATGGTTTTATTCGGATACAAATAGATACATTGTTGCAACCACAAGACTTTCATGTCAAATATAATAGCGGACTGGAATTCTTCCTCTTCTTTTTGTTCTCTTCTTCTACTTCTTTTTCTGCTTCTCTTCTTCTTTTTTTTTTTCGTCTTCTTCTTCCTCTTCTACCTCTTCTTTTTCGTCTTCTTCTTCTTCCTCTTCTTGTTCTTTTTTTTCATTTTCTGCTTCCTCTTCTTCTTTCTTCTTCTTCTTCTTCTACTTATTCCTCTTCTACTTCTTTTCCTTCCTCTTCTACTTCTACTTCCTCTTCTTCCTCTTCTTCTTTTTCTTCTGCTTCTTCCCCTTCTTTTTCTTCTTCTTCTTTTTCTTCTGCTTTTGCTTCCTCTTCTTCTTTTTCTTCTTCCTCTTCTTCTTGTTCTTCTTCTTTTTCTTCTTCCTCTTCTTCTTCCTCTTCTTCTTCCTCTTCTTCTTCTTCTTCTTTTTCTTCTTCCTCTTCTTTTTCTTCTTCCTCTTCTTTTTCTTCTTCCTCTTCTGCTTCTTCTTCCTCTTCTGCTTCTTCTTCCTCTTCTGCTTCTTCTTCCTCTTCTGCTTCTTCTTCTTCTGCTTCTTCTTCTTCTGCTTCTTCTTCTTCTGCTTCTTCTTCTTCTTTTTCTTCTTCTTTTTCTTCTGCTTTTGCTTCCTCTTCTTCCTCTTCTTCTGCTTCTTCCTCTTCTTCCTCTTCTTCTGCTTCTTCCTCTTCTTCTTCTTCTTCTTCTTCCTCATCTTCTTTTTCTCTTTTTCTTCTTTTTCTTCTTCTTCTTTTTCTTCTTCCTCTTCTTCTTCTTCTTTTTCTTCTTTTTCTTCTTCTTCTTTTTCTTCTGCTTTTGCTTCCTCTTCTTCTTCTTCTTCCTCTTCTTCCTCTTCTTCCTCTTCTTCTTCCTCCTCTTCCTCTTCTTCCTCTTCCTCTTCTTCTTCTTTTTCTTCTTCTGCTTCTTTTTCTTCTTCCTCTTCTTCTTCTTTTTCTTCTTCCTCTTCTTCTTTTTCTTCTTCTGCTTCTTCTTCTTCTTCTTTTCTTCTTCCTCTTCTTCTTCTTCTTCTTCTTCTTTTTCTTCTTCTTCTTTTTCTTTTTCTATTTCTTCTTCTTCTTGCAGGTCACAGCTCATGCGTAGATTTTTTATTGGTACAAAGATCAGATGATTTTTTTCCAACTTTATGCCGGCCATAGACGGTCCAAAAATCGGCCGATTTTTTTGTCCAAAAGATTAATCGGCCGATTTTCGCTCTGTTAGTGGGTTAATTGGTCGGCCGGTTTTCGAGTTTTTTGCACTTTTGAATAATCGGTCATGTTGGAAAATTCATGGAAAACGACCGATTTTCACGCCAATGATGGCCAAATCGTACGATTGTTTTAACGAAATAAAATCTGCGCCGTGAGCCGCGACCCGGAAGGAACAGAAGTTTTGGCTGTTATGTGGGGGGAACTTTATGACTCGGTCGGCCAATTTTTGTAATCGTTGGTGGTAACATCGGTTTAACGAACGACCGATTTTTGGTTTATCGTTCGAACGCACGGTTTTCGAGCCGTCTATGGCCTGCTTTTCCGATTAAAAAAAATGTGTCAAAATCCAAAAAAAACAGCCGACCAATTAACCCATTAACGGTGCGAAAATCTATTTTTTTCAGCTGAAAAATCGATCAATATTCGACCCATCTGTGGCCTGCATAAGAATTTGCGTTCAAAATCCGCACCGTTATTGGGACCCCGCTAATGCTGTGAATTTTGAACGCAAATTCATAGAAACGTCCGATTTTCAGGCAGCCGTCGAATTTGAGTGATCCTGCCTGCTGGATATTTTTTGAGAAAACAAACGAATTTCTAAGCCATGGTGGGAGAATCGTGCGAGAAATATAATCGAAAAAAAAAGCGCGAGATGTGACCTGGAAAGAAAAGAAAATTCTTGGCCGCGAAAATTCTTTTCTGTAGCGACGCGAGGTGAAATCGAAGGCTGGGTTGGTCGAATTTTGAAATCGAAAATTTAGAATTACAAAACGCACAAAATTTCCGATTTTCCTAAGAAAATTCTTTTGGATTTCGCCCCGTGTATGCCCTGCGTTATAGCGCCGTTTTGTCGCTCCGGTGATCAGGAATGGGGCGGCGGCATGAGATATCATCATCCAATAGTGTGTATCGGCAAAAACCGTCACTTCCCCGACCCGATCTGTGTGTGTGTGGCGGCCTCAGATTGCACTACTCCAGAAACCACGCCCCCGACGTGTTTCGCTCCTCCTACCGGGACTTAGGTGACCTCTATGACCTCAGCCTTGATGGGCGAGGCGAAACGCGTCGGAGATTTTTCTATAAAATCCTCTGAGGTGCCACCCCAATATTTAGAAATGCAAAAAAAAACAAAAAAACAGACATTTGCACCGTTATTAATATATATATAATTATTATTATTTTTAATATATAAATATACATTTTTGAAGAATCTTTAAAATATTTAGTAATATTTATCTATCTATTTATATATATATGTCCCCCCCCCCTCCCCCGACAGCCCGACACACCCAGCACAGGGGCCACCATGTCCTTGGTATGAGGGTTGTGAGCAGAGCCTACATATGACCAGATACTTACATCTCCCCCCCCCAAAAAAAAAACAAACTTCACCTGTAGTTCTAATACCCCCCCCCCCCCCCAGCTCATATCCTCTTTCCCTCAAAATTTCCATCCTAGCAAAAGTCCTCCCCCCAATCCCCCCTCCAAGCACAACCCCCCCCAATTCCCCCTCCTAACACAAATTCCCGCCCCCCCAAATCACCCAAACACCCCTCCTAGCACAATCCCCCCTCATCTACCCCAACCCTCCCTCCTAATACAACCTCCCCCCTTCCCCCCAACCCCCCCCCCCCCCCTCCTAGCACAATCCCCCTCACCTTCCCCAATCCTCCCTGCAAATCCCCCCCCAGCACAATCCTCCCCCCCCCCAAATCCCCCCAGCACAATCCTCCCCCCCCCAAATCCCCCCCAGCACAATCCTCCCTCCCCCCCAAATCCCCCCTCCTAGCACAATCCTCCCTCCCCCCCAAATCCCCCCCCAGCACAATCCCCCCTTCCCCCCAAATCCCCCCTCCTAGCACAATCCTCCCTCCCCCCCCAAATCCCCCCCAGCACAATCCTCCCTCCCCCCCCAAATCCCCCCCAGCACAATCCTCCCTTCCCCCCAAATCCCCCCCAGCACAATCCCCCCTTCCCCCCAAATCCCCCCTCCTAGCACAATCCCCCCTCACCTGCTCCAATCCTCCCTGCAAATCCCCCCCCAGCACAATCCCCCCTCCTAGCACAACCTCCCTTCTGCTAATACAAATCCCCCCCCAGCACAATCCTCCCTCCCCCCCAAATCCCCCCCTGCACAATCCTCCATCCCCCCAAATCCCCCCCCCAGCACAATCCTCCCTCCCCCCCAAATCCCCCCTCCTAGCACAATCCTCCATCCCCCCCCAAATCCCCCCTCCTAGCACAATCCCCCCTCACCTGCTCCAATCCTCCCTGCAAATCCCCCCCAGCACAATCCCCCTCCCCCCCAAATCCCCCCTCCTAGCACAATTCCCCCTCCCCCCCAAATCCCCCTCCTAGCACAATCCCCCCTCACCTGCTCCAATCCTCCCTGCAAATCCCCCCCAGCACAATCCCCCCTCCTGCTAATACAAATCCCCCCCCCAGCACAATCCTCCCTCCCCCCCAAATCCCCCCCTGCACAAACCTCCATCCCCCCCAAATCCCCCCCCAGCACAATCCTCCCTCCCCCCCAAATCCCCCCCAGCACAATCCTCCCTCCCCCCCAAATCCCCCTCCTAGCACAATCCTCCATCCCCCCTAAATCCCCCCTCCTAGCACAATCCCCCCTCACCTGCTCCAATCCTCCCTGCAAACCCCCCCAGCACAATCCCCCCTCCCCCCCAAATCCCCCCTCCTAGCACAATTCCCCCTCCCCCCCAAATCCCCCTCCTAGCACAATCCCCCCTCACCTGCTCCAATCCTCCCTGCAAATCCCCCCCCCCCCCAGCACAACCTTCCCTCTGTTTATACAAATCCCCTCCAATCCCCTCACCTAGAACACCCCCCCCCATGTATATAAATATATTTTGAAATAAATCTACATTTTTGGAATGCACTTACAATCTACGTACAAATGACTTGTTTATATGTTAAAAAAACCTGAAAAATATATTTAAAAAATATATTTTTAAAAATATTTTTCATATATTGTGTAATATATAAAAAAGTCATTTCAACATATATTTGTAAGTGCATTCCAAAAATGTAGATTTTATTTCAAAATATATTTATATACATATACTGTACGTTGAAATGCATTTTTTTAATATATTTTACACAATATATGAAAAATATTTTTAAAAATATATTTTTTTAAATATATTTTTCAGGTTTTTTTAACATATAAAAAAGTCATTTTTACGTATAATTTTAAGTGCATTCCAAAAATGTAGATTAAATGACACGCAGTATATTTGAAATGTATTTTTAAAAATATTTTTCATATATTTTGTAATAAAAACGCATTTCGGCATACAGTATATATAACCCAGAACTAGCGCGCTTCTAGAGGAGTTTTTCATGATGAAAAACGCAGAAAAACGCGGTAAAACACTGCAAACTGGCATTTTTGGACATTGTTTGACATAAAAAAAACATTTTTGGGGGTAAAAAAAGTTTAACAAATGAAAACGTGGAAAAATGTGGGAAAACGCAGCTAAACGCGTCAAAACCCCACTAACTGCTAATGCAAAAAACACTGAAAGACGCTCTAATGCTGAAAAACGCAGTAAAACGGCACACACTGGCGTTTTTGGACTTTTTTCGACATAAAGAAACATTTTTTTGGGGGTAAAAAAAGTAAAAAAAAATTAAAACATGGAAAAATGTGGGAAAACGCAGCTAAACGCGTCAAAACGCATCTAAACACTAATGGAAAAACACAAACAAGGCTGAGAAGCCCACGTAGCTGCGTCTTGCCATGATTAGCGGCATGTTTCCGCATGTTTCCACATTTGCAGTTTTTAGACCCAAAAAATTGGGTTTTTTTGGGTAAAAAAAGCCCCAAAACGCCAGTTTGCTGCATTATATAGCGTTTTTCAGCGTTAGAGCGTTTTTACAGCTAGAAAATGCTGATTCCGGTCTGTGTGTGTATGGACACCGAGGAGAACATGCCGGGGGGGGGGGGGGGGTTAATGGATGAGAAAAAAATGCCAAAATCCAGAAACAGCCGATGTAAAAACATCCCGTGTGCATGAAGACTAAAACGTGGTAAATCGCAGTAAACCAGTGTTTTTGGACTTTTTTTATCAAAAAAATGCTAAAAAACAAACAAACATGGAGAAACGCAAGAAAACTCAGCTAAACACGTCAAAACGCCACTAAATGCTAATGCAAAAACACTAAAAGATGCTCTAATGCTGAAAAACACAGTAAAACGCCGCAAACTGGCGTTTTTGGACTTTTTTTGACCCCCCCAAATTTTTTTAGTAAAAAAAAACGCTAAAAAACCCAAATGCAGAAAAAGGCGTCAAAACAACGCTAAATGCTAATGAAAAAACGCTAAAAAAAATGGCTGGAAATTGTGGTAAAACGCCACAAACTGGCATTTTTGGACTTTTTTTGTAAAAAAAAGTCCAAAAACACTGGTTTGCCACGATTTACTGCGATTTACCACGTTTTAGTCCTCATGGGACATTGTTACAGCGGCTGTAAAAAATGCTCTATGGCTGGAAAACGCTGAAAAATGCGGTAAAACGTCGCAAGCCAGCGTTTTTGGACATTTTGTTGGACCAAAAAAATAATTTTTTTTGTTTAAAAAAAAACGCTAAAAACCTCAAATGAAAAAGGCTGGAAAACGCAGCTGAATGCGGCAAAACACTGCTAAAAGCTAATGCAAAAACGCTAAAACAAAAAACGCTCTAATGCTGAAAAATTGTGGTAAAACGCCACAAACTGGCATTTTTAGACTTTTTATTAAAAAAAAAACTTTTTTGGTAAAAAACGCTAAAAACCCCAAACACGGAAAAACACGAGAAAACATAGCTAAACGCATCAAAACGCCACTAAACGCTAATGCAAAAATGCTAAAAGGTGCTGTAATGCTGAAAAATGCAGTAAAAAGCCGCAGACTGGGGTTTTTAGACTTTTCTTGACCCAAAAAATTGTTTTTTTTTGTAAAAAAACGCTAAAAACCCAAATGCGGAAAACGCGGCAAAACAACGCTAAATGCTAAAAAAAGCTCTAATGCTGAAAATCGTGGTAAAACGCCACAAACTGGCATTTTTGGACTATTAAAAAAAAAATATATTTATATACTTTTTTTGGTTAAAAAAACACTAAAGAACCCAAACACGGAAAAACGCATCAAAACGCCGCTAAATGCTAATGCCAAAACGCACACGGGACGCTTTGATGGTAATTTGCTGTGTAAAGTCACATTAAGTGAGTTTTTCAGCTTTTTTTTTGTGTTTTTGTGTTTAGCGGCGTTTTTCTGTGTTTGCTTTTTTTGCTTTTTTTTTACCCCCCCCCCCCCCACCAATTTGTTTTTGGTAAACAAACGCCCCAAAACCCTGCAAACAGCGTTTTTCTGCAATTAAGTTTTAGTGTTTTTTGATCAAAAAATTTTAAAGTTTTTTTGGTCAAAAAAACAGCCAAAAATTCCGGTTTGCCGCGTTTACATTGTTTTTCAGCGTTAGAGCGTTTTTACAGCTAAAACACTCCTCTAGGGCCGCGGGAGGGGGGGGGGGGGGTCGTCGCGCTCGCCGCTCGGGTCGATTTTCCTTGCACAGCGTATTCCTGTTTCCTGCAAACGAGGGGACATCTCAGCTCACTTGTAAAATCGGATCCGGGTTCTTTCCAGCGGGATTACAGCGGGGAATGTGCGTTTTCTCTGCGCGCTCGCGGATACGCGGCTTTGTGGGGAGTAATTATCGCTAATTCCGGGGATTTCAGGCGAGATCGTTCTCCCGCCGCATTCTGGGGAATTAGCCGCGTTTAAGCTTTTAAGACCCCCAGTGCTGGAAAGTAGATGCCAGGCTGGAGCCGCGCCAGGGAGCAGCTGAGAGGGGCTAAGAGGGCGAAACGCAGAGAATTACCGCGGCGTACAACGCTCATTTACTGCCAGGCGTGACGAACCGGGGGGGGAGGGGGGGCATCGGCCCATGGGGGGGGGCTCAGGAGATGAAGGGTTAAAGCGCTACCCACATGGAAGAAATATATATATAAAAATATATTCTTCTGATTTTTTTTGAACATATAAAAAAGTAATTTTAACATATTTGTAAATACACTCCAAAAATGTAGATTAAATGTATTTTTAAAGACGTACGGTGTATTTGAAAAAGTATATTTAAAAATATTTTTCATATAGTTTGCAATATATAAAAAAAACGCATTTCAACATACAGTGTGTATATATATATATATATATAAATGAATCTACATATATATATTGAAATATATTTTAAAATTAATCTACTATTTACTATATATATATTTATTTATTTATTTTTATTAATCTACATATATATATATTGAAATATTTTTTTAAATTAATCTGCCTTTTTGGAATGCATTAAAAAATATATGTTAAAATGACTTTTTTAGATGTTAAAAAAAAATCTGAAGAATATATTTTTAAAAATATATTTTACAAATATTTTTAAATTTATTTGTTAACCTATTAAAAAACGCATTTAAAACATACAGTATATATATATATTTATTTATTTTTTATTAATTTACATATGTTTTATATATATGTAGATTAATAAAAATATTTTTAATTGTTAACCTATGAAAAACGCATTTCAATAAATATATATATTTGTAAATGCATTCCAAAAATGTAGATTCATTTAAAAAAAAAATATTTCAATATATGTATGTAGATTAATAAAAATAAATATATATTAATAAAAAATATATATGTATATTTATTTATTTTTTATTAATCTACATATATATATTGAAATATTTTTTTTAAATGAATCTACATTTTTGGAATGCATTTACAAATATATATATATATATATATATATATATATATTGAAATGCGTTTTTTATAGATTAACAATTAAAAATATTTCTATTAATCTACATATATATAAAACATATGTAAATTAATACAAAATAAATAAATATATATATATATATATATATATATATATATACTGTATGTTTAAATGCGTTTTTTTAATAGGTTAACAAATAAATTAAAAATATTTGTAAAATATATTTTTTTTAAATATATTCTTCAGATTTTTTTTAACATCTAAAAAAGTCATTTTAACATATATTTTTTAATGCATTCCAAAAAGGCAGATTAATTTAAAAAAATATTTCATTATATATATGTAGATTAATAAAAAATAAATAAATAAATATATATATATATATATATATATATATAGTAAATAGTAGATTAATTTTAAAATATATTTCAATATATATATGTAGATTCATTTCAATATATATATATACACACTGTATGTTGAAATGCGTTTTTTTTTTATATATTGCAAACTATATGAAAAAATATTTTTAAAAATACTTTTTCAAATACACCGTACGTCTTTAAAAGTACATTTAATCTACATTTTTGGAGTGTATTTACAAATATGTTAAAATTACTTTTTTATATGTTAAAAAAAAATCTGAAGAATATATTTAAAAGCTATATATAATAAAAACGCATTTCAACATACAGTGTGTATATATATATATATATATATATATATATATATATATATATATATATATTGAAATATATTTTAAAATTAATCTACTATTTACTATATATATATATATATATATTTATGTATTTATTTATTTTTTATTAATCTACATATATATATTGAAATATTTTTTTAAATTAATCTGCCTTTTTGGAATGCATTAAAAAATATATGTTAAAATGACTTTTTTAGATGTTAAAAAAAATCTGAAGAATATATTTTTAAAAAATATATTTTTACAAATATTTTTAATTTATTTGTTAACCTATTAAAAAACGCATTTAAACATACAGTATATATATATTTATTTATTTATTTATTTTTTATTAATTTACATATGTTTTATATATATGTAGATTAATAAAAATATTTTTAATTGTTAACCTATGAAAAACGCATTTCAATAAATATATATATTTGTAAATGCATTCCAAAAATGTAGATTCATTTAAAAAAAATATTTCAATATATATATGTAGATTAATAAAAAATAAATATATATTAATAAAATATATATGTATATTTATTTATTTTTTATTAATCTACATATATATATTGAAATATTTTTTTTAATGAATCTACATTTTTGGAATGCATTTACAAATATATATATATATATATATATATATATATATATTGAAATGCGTTTTTTTTATAGATTAACAATTAAAAATACTTTTATTAATCTACATATATATAAAACATATGTAAATTAATACAAAATAAATATATATATATATATATATATATATATATATATATATACTGTATGTTTAAATGTGTTTTTTAATAGGTTAACAAATAAATTAAAAATATTTGTAAAAATATATTTTTTTTAAATATATTCTTCAGATTTTTTTTAACATCTAAAAAAGTCATTTTTAACATATATTTTTTAATGCATTCCAAAAAGGCAGATTAATTTAAAAAAATATTTCATTATATATATGTAGATTAATAAAAAATAAATAAATATATATATATAGTAAATAGTAGATTAATTTTAAAATATATTTCAATATATATATGTAGATTCATTTCAATATATATATACACACACTGTATGTTGAAATGCGTTTTTTTTTATATATTGCAAACTATATGAAAAATATTTTTAAAAATACTTTTTCAAATACACCGTACGTCTTTAAAAATACATTTAATCTACATTTTTGGAGTGTATTTACAAATATGTTAAAATTACTTTTTTATATGTTCAAAAAAATTCTGAAGAATATATTTAAAAGCTATATATAATAAAAAAATGTTTTCGTATATTTTGTAATATATAAAAAATGCATTTCAATATGCAGTGTATATATTATATATATATGTTCGTGAAGAAAATTTTTAAAATATATTTCAAATATATTTTTCCTCCATGTGGGTAAGTCTCCAGTTGTCATAAAGGGCTCAGAAATAATTTGCTCAGAAAATATAGATTTTCCTTTTTGAGGATAAATATTGGTTTCTGCTACATTGTATCATTTATCCTGAGCTCAGCTCAGGGTCTCCTTTACTTGGGGGCACGTGGCCACCGGCGCCACCTATCAGACTTGGTCGGAGCTGCACTACTTCAGGTACGACTTGCAGAGACATCTGCCAGTGTTGCCAGCCGCACCTCGAGTTGGATCGACATCCGATTTGAAATCGTGCGAAGTTGCACGATTTCAAAGTCAGACCCTGATGTAAGGGGGCACTCTGATTGGACCCTGATGTAAGGGGGCACTCTGATGAGACCCTGATGTAAGGGGGCACTCTGATGAGACCCTGATGTAAGGGGGCACTCTGATTGGACCCTGATGTAAGGGGGCACTCTGATGAGACCCTGATGTAAGGGGGCACTCTGATGGGGACACCTGATGTAAGGGGACACTGTGATGGGGACTCCTGATGTAAGGGGGCACTCTGATGGGGACACCTGATGTAAGGGGAAACTGTGATGGGGACACCTGATGTAAGGGGGCACTCTGATGAGACCCTGATGTAAGGGGGCACTCTGATTGGACCCTGATGTAAGGGGGCACTCTGATGAGACCCTGATGTAAGGGGGCACTCTGATGGGGACACCTGATGTAAGGGGACACTGTGATGGGGACTCCTGATGTAAGGGGGCACTCTGATGGGGACACCTGATGTAAGGGGGCACTCTGATGAGACCCTGATGTAAGGGGGGACTCTGATGAGACCCTGATGTAAGGGGGCACTCTGATGAGACCCTGATGTAAGGGGGCACTCTGATGAGACCCTGATGTAAGGGGGCACTCTGATGAGACCCTGATGTAAGGGGGCACTGTGATGAGACCCTGATGTAAGGGGGCACTGTGATGAGACCCTGATGTAAGGGGGCACTGTGATGAGACCCTGATGTAAGGGGGCACTCTGATAGGTACATCTGATATCCGGGGGCACAGGCTCTGTTCAATCACCCTGATCTGATGAGAGCCTAATACACAGTAGTGTTCCTCAGGCGGTGACACCGTGTGCCAGACTCTCAGTGACTCCCACACAGGGTTGTCATTATGCCCCCTGACTTGTATTACTGCCCCCCAGACAGGCTGGACCCGGCTCTGGGACACACACAGGAAATATATCAAATTGAGTTACGTCCTGGGCCCCGTCCCCCAGGCAAATGATGTCATACTACATCCCAGGAGTCTTCGGGGGGGGGGGGGGGATGGTGGATCTTCTTCGGTAAGCACACGCTCCTGCCTGCATGCCTGAGCTAAGGGCAGATGGATTCCAGGAAGTAAATAATCATTTTTTTGTATAAAGCTTTTATAGAATTTAACCGTACAGTGATATCATTCACTTTTAATTCTTTTTTTATTTTGTACCTTAAATTTTTTTGGGGAGCATATATATATATACACTGTATACACGGCTCCACCAATGAGAGGAAGACTCTGAGAACCCATCAGATCCCAATGGGGAGGAATCTCCTGCTGGATCTCTATACTGACATGGACGGGGGATGGGTGAGGAACGTAAGGACACCCATCATTGGATGGAAATGATCAGCACTGAAAGCTGCAGCCACCTAACAGCACACCCCCAAGGTCGGGGGGGGGGGGTTTTGATTGAATTTTGATCTTTTTACATCTTGTAAAAGACTGAGGAAATGCCTCCTTCTACAAAGTTACAATGTACAGTCTGATCACTGGGGGAGGGGAGACTGAGGAAATGCCTTCTCCTCCTTCTACAAAGTTACAATGTACAGTCTGATCACTGGGGGCGGGGAGACTGAGGAAATGACTCCTCCTTCTACAAAGTTACAATGTGCAGTCTGATCACTGGGGGAGGGGAGACTGAGGAAATGCCTCCTCCTCCTTCTACAAGGTTACTATGTACAGTCTGATCACTGGGGGAGGGGAGACTGAGGAAATGCCTCCTCCTCCTTCTACAGAGTTACAATGTACAGTCTGATCACTGGGGGAGGGGGTGACTGAGGAAATGCCTCCTCCTCCTTCTACAAAGTTACAATGTACAGTCTGATCACTGGGGGAGGGGAGACTGAGGAAATGCCTCCTCCTCCTTCTACAAAGTTACAATGTACAGTCTGATCACTGGGGGAGGAGACTGAGGAAATGACTCCTCCCCCTTCTACAACGTTACAATGTACAGTCTGATCACTGGGGGAGGGGAGACTGAGGAAATGCCTCCTCCTCCTTCTACAACGTTACAATGTACAGTCTGATCACTGGGGGGAGGAGACTGAGGAAATGCCTCCTCCTCCTTCTACAAAGTTACAATGTACAGTCTGATCACTGGGGGAGACTGAGGAAATGCCTCCTCCTCCTTCTACAACGTTACAATGTACAGTCTGAGTCTTTTCGGATCACTGACACCGTTGCTGTATATTGGGGGCTTGTCCGGGATTTCTTCCTGCAGATGTGCGATATGAAGTCGTTTCTTGCTGTGACCAGTGAGAGGCGCTCCGCCTTTGTGGAAGATTCTCCCTGCTGACTCCTCTGGGCACAACTGATAAGAGCCATGGCAGGTCACCGGGGGGATCGCGTTACCCGCCGAGCGGGGTCGTCCGCAGTCATTTCACTGTTTCAGCACGGCATGCCGGGCGGGTTGGCAGCAGCCGCTCGGCTCCACATTTAGATCTGGGCACTCAGGACTCTGAAGTGTGTGCTATGTCCCCCATCCAGCGGGATCAGCACGCCATGCCGAGGGGCTCCGGTTACCGCGGACAGAGACCCTCACAGGCCGTCGCCGGGACTGAGGATGAATTAATTACTGCAGCGTGTGAGGGATGGAGGGAGACGCAGCTGACAAAGAGGATGATAGATCCCCACTTCACCGCCCAGAGCCACCGGTCTCATCACACAGCGAGTGTCAGCTGCCAGACGCCTGAGAAGTGTGCCAAGATTCATAACTGTCATGTCAGTCCCACGGATTCCCATCTGATGGAGGAGGGACACCGGCCCCCAATAATAATAATAGGGGTCCCAGAACAATGACACACTGACACTTGGGGGTCCCAGAACAATGACACCCTGATACTTGGGGGTCCCAGAACAATGACACACTGACACTTGGGGGTCCCAGAACAATGACACCCTGACACTTGGGGGTCCAGAACAATGACACCCTGACACTTGGGGGTCCAGAACAATGACACCCTGACACTTGGGGGTCCAGAACAATGACACCCTGACACTTGGGGGTCCCAGAACAATGACACCCTGACACTTGGGGGTCCCAGAACAATGACACCCTGACACTTGGGGGTCCAGAACAATGACACCCTGACACTTGGGGGTCCAGAACAATGACACCCTGACACTTGGGGGTCCCAGAACAATGACATCCTGACACTTGGGGGTCCAGAACAATGACACACGTACACTTGGGGGTCCCAGAACAATGACACCCTGACACTTGGGGGCCCCAGAACAATGACACACTGACACTTGGGGGTCCCGGAATAATGACACACTGACACTTGGGGGACCCTGCACAATGACACGCTGACACTTGGGGGGGTCCAGAACAATGACACACTGACACTTGGGGGGGTCCAGAACAATGACACACTGACACTTGGGGGTCCAGAACAATGACACACTGACACTTGGGGGTCGCAGAACAATGACACCCTGACATTTGGGGGTCCCAGAACAATGACACACTAACACTTGGGGGGTCCAGAACAATGACATACTGACACTTGGGGGTTACAGAACAATGACACGCTGACACTTGGGGGTCCCGGAACAATGACACGCTGACACTTGGGGGTCCCAGAACAATGACACCCTGACACTTGTGGGGTCCAGAACAATGACACACTGACACTTGGGGGTCCCGAACAATGACACACTGACACTTGGGGGTCCCGAAACAATGACACCCTGACACTTGGGGGTCCAGAACAATGACACACTGACACTTGGGGGTCCCAGAACAATGACACCCTGACACTTGGGGGTCCAGAACAATGACACACTGACACTTGGGGGTCCAGAACAATGACACATTGACACTTGGGGGTCCCAGAACAATGACACACTGACACTTGGGGGTCCCAGAACAATGACACACTGACACTTGGGGGTCCCGGAACAATGACACCCTGACACTTGGGGGTCCCGGAACAATGACACCCTGACACTATGGGGTCCTGGAACAATGACACACTGACACTTGGGAGGTCCAGAACAATGACACGCTGACACTTGGGGGTCCCAGAACAATGACACGCTGACACTTGGGGGTCCCAGAACAATGACACGCTGACACTTGGGGGGTCCAGAACAATGACACACTGACACTTGGGGGCCCCAGAACAATGACACACTGACACTTGGGGGTCCCAGAACAATGACACACTGACACTTGGGGGCCCCAGAATAATGACACACTGACACTTGGGGGTCCAGAACAATGACACACTGACACTTGGGGGTCCAGAACAATGACACACTGACACTTGGGGGTCCCAGAACAATGACACACTGACACTTGGGGGTCCCAGAACAATGACACACTGACACTTGGGGGTCCCAGAACAATGACACCCTGACACTTGGGGGTCCCGGAACAATGACACCCTGACACTTGGGGGTCCCGGAACAATGACACCCTGACACTTGGGGGTCCCGGAACAATGACACCCTGACACTATGGGGTCCTGGAACAATGACACACTGACACTTGGGAGGTCCAGAACAATGACACGCTGACACTTGGGGGTCCCAGAACAATGACACGCTGACACTTGGGGGTCCCAGAACAATGACACGCTGACACTTGGGGGGTCCAGAACAATGACACACTGACACTTGGGGGGTCCAGAACAATGACACACTGACACTTGGGGGTCCCGGAACAATGACACCCTGACACTTGGGGGTCCCGGAACAATGACACACTGACACTTGGGGGTCCAGAACAATGACACCCTGACACTTGGGGGTCCAGAACAATGACACACTGACACTTGGGGGCCCCAGAACAATGACACACTGACACTTGGGGGCCCCAGAACAATGACACACTGACACTTGGGGGTCCCAGAACAATGACACACTGACACTTGGGGGTCCCAGAACAATGACACACTGACACTTGGAAGCCCCAGAATAATGACACACTGACACTTGGGAGGTCCAGAACAATGACACGCTGACACTTGGGGGTCCCAGAACAATGACACGCTGACACTTGGGGGTCCCAGAACAATGACACGCTGACACTTGGGGGGTCCAGAACAATGACACACTGACACTTGGGGGGTCCAGAACAATGACACACTGACACTTGGGGGTCCCGGAACAATGACACCCTGACACTTGGGGGTCCCGGAACAATGACACCCTGACACTTGGGGGTCCAGAACAATGACACCCTGACACTTGGGGGTCCAGAACAATGACACCCTGACACTTGGGGGTCCAGAACAATGACACACTGACACTTGGGGGTCCCAGAACAATGACACACTGACACTTGGGGGCCCCAGAATAATGACACACTGACACTTGGGGGTCCAGAACAATGACACACTGACACTTGGGGGTCCTAGAACAATGACACACTGACACTTGGGGGCCCAGAACAATGACACACTGACACTTGGGGGTCCCGGAATAATGACACACTGACACTTGGGGGTCCCGGCACAATGACACGCTGACACTTGTGGGTTCCAGAACAATGACATGCTGACACTTGGGGGGGTCCAGAACAATGACACACTGACACTTGGGGGTCCAGAACAATGACACACTGACATTTGGGGGTCCCAGAACAATGACACACTAACACTTGGGGGTCGCAGAACAATGACACACTGACACTTGGGGGTCCAGAACAATGACACCCTGACACTTGGGGGTCCAGAACAATGACACCCTGACACTTGGGGGTCCAGAACAATGACACACTGACACTTGGGGGTCCCAGAACAATGACACACTGACACTTGGGGGCCCCAGAATAATGACACACTGACACTTGGGGGTCCAGAACAATGACACACTGACACTTGGGGGTCCTAGAACAATGACACACTGACACTTGGGGGCCCAGAACAATGACACACTGACACTTGGGGGTCCCGGAATAATGACACACTGACACTTGGGGGTCCCGGCACAATGACACGCTGACACTTGTGGGTTCCAGAACAATGACATGCTGACACTTGGGGGGGTCCAGAACAATGATACACTGACACTTGGGGGTCCAGAACAATGACACACTGACATTTGGGGGTCCCAGAACAATGACACACTAACACTTGGGGGTCGCAGAACAATGACACACTGACACTTGGGGGTCCAGAACAATGACACCCTGACACTTGGGGGTCCAGAACAATGACACACTGACACTTGGGGGCCCCAGAACAATGACACACTGACACTTGGGGGTCCCAGAACAATGACACACTGACACTTGGGGGCCCCAGAATAATGACACACTGACACTTGGGGGTCCCGGAATAATGACACACTGACACTTGGGGGTCCTAGAACAATGACACACTGACACTTGGGGGTCCCGGAATAATGACACACTGACACTTGGGGGTCCCGGTACAATGACACGCTGACACTTGTGGGTTCCAGAACAATGACACACTGACACTTGGGGGTCCAGAACAATGACACACTGACACTTGGGGGGGTCCAGAACAATGACACACTTACACTTGGGGTCCAGAACAATGACACACTGACACTTGGGGGTCCAGAACAATGACACACTGACACTTGGGGGGGTCCAGAACAATGACACACTAACACTTGGTCAATGTTTGGTCAGTGTGGCAGTAGGTGTGACGGTCAATGTTTGGTCATTGTGGTGGTTGGTGTGGCAGTCGGTGCAGTGGTAGGTGTGATGGTCAACGTTTGGTTTGTGTAGTGATCGGTGTAGTGGTCAGTGTGGCAGTAGGTGTGATGGTCAACGTTTGGTCACTGTGGTGGTCAGTGTGGCAGTAGGTGTGATGGTCAATGTTTGGTCAGTGTGGCAGTAGGTGTGATGGTCAATGTTTGGTCAGTGTGGCTGTAGGTGTGACGGGCAACGTTTGGTCAGTGTGATGGTTGGTGTGGCAGTCGGTGTGGCAGTAGGTTTGATGGTCAACGTTTGGTCACTGTGGTGGTCAGTGTGGCAGTAGGTGTGATGGTCAACGTTTGGTCACTGTGGTGGTCAGTGTGGCAGTAGGTGTGATGGTCAACGTTTGGTCAGTGTGGTGGTCAGTGTGGCTGTAGGTGTGATGGTCAATATTTGGTCAGTGTGGGAATTGGTGTGGTGGCCTTTGTGGTGGTCAGCATTTGCTCAGTGTGGTGAACAATATTTGGTCAATGTGGTGGTCAGTGCAGCTAACGGTGTGGTGGTTGGTGTGGAGGTAGGTGTTGATGGTCAACCTTTGGTTGGTCTGGTGGTCGGTGTGGCGGTTAGTGTGGTAGTCGGTGAGGCAGGTCATGTTTGGTCACTGTAACAGCTCCTGCAACAATTCCAGAGCCCCGTCTCCCTATTAGGGTGCCAAGTTCAGTAAAACAGAGTCCTGCTCTTCGCCTCCCAAGCTCTGTTATTCCAGATGTCGGGATTTTAGGAAGGTAAAAAACGGGGCACGAGGGGGCCATAAAGCTAACACGCTGTACAAACTTAACAGCATCATAACGCCGCCAGGGAACACCGCAGAAATAAAATAAAATATTGTTACACCATTTCCACCGGGCTGTGGCGGATAAGAAATATGGAGATATATAAAGTTCTCAGCTGCTTCAGGAAGGAGTTAAATGTTATTCCTGGAGGGGGGAAGGTAAAGATCAGCGAGTTCTCAGCTCGTTATGGTGGAACTCTGGGCACAAAACTTTAGGAATGCAAAAACAAACGCTCCTCTCTGTACACGAACATTCTCTGGGACCTCCAGCTTCCACCCAACAACATGGCAGAGTCCAGCTGAACGACTCCAGGAGAAGATGGCCAGACAACTCCGTCCCTTTAGGTGCTCTGCCCACATGGAGATGGTGGTCTCAAATAAGCAGCCCATAGATTTCATGGACCATGGTCTGTATCCGCTGTGAAAAGGACAGTCCTAGTAATTATAGGGGCTTACTTGAGGGTGGAGGGAGCATTAGGTACTGCTGGAGGAGCTTAGCAGGCCAATCAACTGCAGAAAATTAGAGATGGCGTCGGGACATGGAAGTCACTGGGGCACACGGGGAGCTGGAGGAACAGGGTTGTACTTGGAGACACCAAGGCACGTAGGGGGGACACCAGGGGTACTTGGAGATATGGTGACACACAGAAGTGCACTGGTGGTGCTGGGGAGCACTTGGAAATACAGAGGCACCCGGGGGAACATTGGGGATACTTGGAAACATGGTGGCACACAGAGGTCCACTGGTGACACTGGGGAGCATTTGGAGAAACAGAGGCACGCAGGGGGATAGCATGGATACTTGGAGACACGGCAACACACAGAGGTGCACTGGTAGCACTTGGTGAAACAGAGGCACACAGGGGGACACCAGGGGTACTTGGACACATGGTGGCACACAGAGGAGCACCGAAGGCACTGAGTAGCACTTGGAGACACAAAGGTGCAAAGGGAGACACTGGGAATACTTGGAGACATGCTGGCACACAGAGCTGCACTGGTGGTACAGGTTAGTACTTGGAGACACAGAGGCAGGCAGGGAACACCAGGGATACCTGGAGACTTGGCAACACACAGAGGTACACTAGTGGTGCTGGGGAGCACTTGGAAACACAGAGGCACACAGGGGGACGCTGCAGATACATGGAGACATGGTGGCACACAGAGGTGCACTGGTGACACTGGGGAGGACTTGGAGAAGCAGAGGCACGCAGGGGGACAGCATGGATACTTGGAGACACGGCAACACACAGAGGTGCACTCATAGCACTTGGTGAAACAGAGGCACACAGGGGGGACACCAGGGGTACTTGGACACATGCTGGCACACAGAGTAGCACTGAAGGCACTGAGTAGCACTTGGAGACACAAAGGTGCAAAGGGGGACACTGGGAATACTTGGAGACATGGTGGCACACAGAGGAGCACAGGTGGCACAGGATAGCACTTGGAGACACAGAGAGGGACACCAGGGATATCTGGAGACTTGGCAACACACAGAGGTGCACTGGGTAGCACAGAGGCAGACAGGAGGACACTGGGGACACTTGGAGACATGGCAGCACACAGAGGTGCGCTGGTGGCATTTTGTAGCCCTCGGAGACACAAAAGCGCACAGGAATGTACTGGAGGCACAGAAAAACTCTTTGGAACAGGGAAGCTTGTAGGCAGGCAAGCTTTTGTGCCACTTGGTGGTTCTGTTTCCGATATGGTGTGGTAGAGGGAATTATGGAATTGGGCGTTAGGCCGCTTTTAGTGAAAATCTTCATCTAGTGATGTAATGGGTGGAGGTAGTGCCCATATATACGCTAGTGCTGGGAGGAGCCTAGTGAGGTGGGGCATGGGAACTGAATACCCCAGGGCCAGTTGGATGTAGTCAGCTGCTGCCAAGGGCCCTTAACAGAGATGAAGCCCCAATCGAGGTAGTTCAACACCCAGAAGAAGCAGCTTTAGTCACCCCGAATGTGGACATCCCTTTCTTCTTTACTGTTAAACCCCAAGGCCAGGGATATCATGAGCAGGCCCATGGCCAGTATTTGGGCACAATATGGTGAAGGCTTTCATCTACCAGCAGTGGGTTGTTGGCGTTTCCAAGAAGAAGCGGGGCAGGAGCTTGAGAAGTGTGGCACCAACACATGGCCAATCGCAAACTCACAGAGGCGCACTGGTGGCACAGGGAGTACACTTGGTGGCAAGGAGGCACACAGAGGTGAGCTGGAGTCACACTTGGAGACCCTTGGGCACTTGAGGAGACATAGAGGTCTACTGAAGAGCGCTAGAGCACAGAGGCCACAGGATCTGAGGAACACAGGAACATGGAGGAGACGGAGACAGTGATAGTAAAAGGTTTGGCTTAGGCCTTGTAAGGTGCTGCTCAAATTCATGGGTTGCTTCATCGTTTAAGGGTTTAAGCTGTCTCCTGATTGGCAGTGGCAAAATCCAGAGATGCTGAGGGCCATGCGCTAGATCTCAAGAGAGGTCTGTGTATTACCTTTGCCTTGTAAACCAGGAATGAAAAAAGGAGCTCAATTCTGTTTTAATTCTTCTATCAAGCTGGTGGCTGTTTGAAGTCTGGGACCTTAGCTAGAACCCAATGTGCTGGGCTGGACGATTGTTTAGAGTTGGTGCTAAAATGGACGCCTGTTTAATTTATTTGGGGGCGTCTATCCCTTCCCCTAGTCAATCCCAGCCAAGTTGATTTCCGATAAGGGCCCCCACAGCCCATAGAAGTTACTGATCTTCCATTTTTCTATTCACATTAGCAGGTGACCCCATGGTCATGGCTGAATTTAGACTTCCTACCCACTAGATAGGTTGCCTTCTGCCATCTTGGCCCTAGTATCCCACCAACAGTGAAGGGGTGTGTTACCTGACAACCTTGCTATGCTTTCACGTTAGTCAGATTTCTTCCATCCAGGGATAATCTAGTCAGTCATTTCTGTAGCCCTACCCTTTGGGTAGAAGTCCACAGCTGAGAAAATTGTAGGCCTGGATTAAGACCTCAGGGCTGGAGTCAGGGCCTGGAGAGCTTCCATAATTTAGCAATTCATGGGTGCCACCCCACCTTCAAGATGAATTCTCTTTAACAAAGAGGAATCCAGTAACTGGGAGGCTATAACAATCAGCTTGTGCCACCTACTGGTCATTACTTAGCATTGCTCAGTATTTCACACCTGCCTTAAACTGGAATACTTAAGTAGACTGCTGGACATTCAGTCTATGCCTGGTTATCAGGTTACTCTGTGTGGTCAGGCATGGATATGGGTCTGTCTGACTGCTCATGCTCTGAATGATTCCTCCGAATTGTTTTAATGCCTTTGTACTCATCTGCATCAGCCTGTTACCTCTGTTATTATCAGTCATCGCTCTGTCTACCGGTTTTGAACCTGGATTCTCTTGAGGATTCTTTTTGTTTGCCAACATTTTTATTGAGAGATAGACAATAGAAACGGCACGACTTCATGAGGTATAGTATACATCAAGAAAAAGGCACGTAAGTAGTGAGCGGTATTATAAAATACAATCGTAGAAAAAATAAAGTTCAAGTACGTGAATGAGGTAGGCAGTGAGATACGCAGAACAACCAGACAACCAACAAAGATTCAATACAAGTCAATGTATGAAAGACCATCGATCGAACAATAAGTGCCGATGTGTTTTCCAACCATCCCACCATTTTCTGTTGAATAGACGCATCCTACCCAGCATTGTATATTGAATACGTTCCATGAGCATCCCATATCGACTCTCCGCAAAACAGAGGACAACCGGTGACTTCCGATGAAGAGCAGTGGTGGAGACACAGATCGTATGAATTAGCCTCATGGCGTTGACTGGGAACCCGAAATGGGAGCACCCAGTAAGCAAAGTTGCATAGACAGATTTACCGGAGCATCCGCCAAGGCAGAGGCCACCTCAGAAACTCTACGCTAGATCAAGGAGAGACCAGGGCAAACCCAACACATATGCACCAGGGTACCAGCAAGGCCACAGACCCTAAAACAGAGGTGTGACGTTCCTGGAAACACGATATGTAGTCTAGAAGGGGTATAATACCAGACTTTAAGGGCCGTCTCATGGACTGAGAGAGATCTAGAGCCCCTACGTATAGTATCAACCATGGATTCTCAGTCCTCCTCGGAAAATGTAATACCGCAATCGACCTCCCGTTTCTGTCTATACGAGGTAGGCTCTTCAGGATTCTTTTGTTGAACCTCATCTGATCATCAGTCTGCTGATGCTTCTACTATGTGCCGTTCTAAACATCTTTAGTGTCTGTTCTTCTTGCTACCACCCCTGGTGGCCCAGAGGATCCACCTAAGACTTCAAGATTGCCATCTGCTAAATTTCTTGGAGATGCAAAAGGTTGACCAGCAATGGACAGCACTGCTGAACACAGCATGATATTTAAAACAGAGCCATCTACAAAGATCGGTGCAACGACGTGCAAAGAAGTCCTGGTAGGACAATGTAGCAAGCTGAGGTCGAGTTCTGTAGAGTGTGAGAAGTTGCAGTGAGCCCCGGACACAGGTGACCAGCCGCTGGCGTACAGATGAGACAGAGCAAATAAATGAGAGCTTGGCGTGAACAGATGCCTTCTGAGTGACGTGTAATAAATTATCCCTGACAGATGTGCGAGGCTCCCACACAATATTTGCTCAGCACATGAGACCCATTGAGTCAGGGCTGGCAGGAAGCCCTGTATATTTTTCAAAGGCCGCTCCATCACAGATAGGGGTCCGCCGAGGAGCACAGTTCATGTTTGGCCAGGCAAGGTATGGTTACAGCCTCCTCCCGGGAGACCTGGCGGCGTGTCAGCAGGTGTTGAGAGATTGAGGGATTTGAAGCCCCCTCAGGAGACCCCTGACAACCATCCTTCATGAGATCAGGGTTCTTGTAAAGGAACAAAGACATGTAAGATTTGCCAGTAATGGAGTAGAAGTCTTCTAGTCATTGAGGTCTTCTAATGGTCAGCATGGACCCACATCCACACCCAATGGAAACACTTCTCTGAAGGCCCCCCCCCCCCAGGAGACCCCTGACAACCATCCTCCATGAGATCAGGGTTCTTGTAAAGGAACAAAGACATGTAAGATTTGCCAGTAATGGAGTAGAAGTCTTCTGGTCACTGAGGTCTTCTAATGGTCAGTATGGACCCACATCCACACCCAATGGAAACACTTCTCTGAAGCCCCCTCCCAGGAGATTCCTGACAACCATCCTCCATGAGATCAGGGTTCTTGTAAAGGAACAAAGACATGTAAGATTTGCCAGTAATGGAGTAGAAGTCTTCTAGTCATTGAGGTCTTCTAATGGTCAGTATGGACCCACATCCACACCCAATGGAAACACTTCTCTGAAGCCCCCCCAGGAGACCCCTGACAACCATCCTTCATGAGATCAGGGTTCTTGTAAAGGAACAAAGACATGTAAGATTTGCCAGTAATGGAGTAGAAGTCTTCTAGTCATTGAGGTCTTTTATTGGTCAGTATGGACCCACATCCACACCCAATGGAAACACTTCTCTGAAGCCCCCCCCCCAGGAGATTCCTGACAACCATCCTCCATGAGATCAGGGGTCTTGTAAAGGAACAAAGACATGAAAGATTTGCCAGTAATGGAGCAGAAGTCTTCTGGTCACTGAGGTCTTCTAATGGTCAGTATGGACCCACATCCACACCCAATGGAAACACTTCTCTGAAGCCCCCTCCCAGGAGATTCCTGACAACCATCCTTCATGAAATCAGGGTTCTTGTAAAGGAACAAAGACATGTAAGATTTGCCAGTAATGGAGTAGAAGTCTTCTAGTCATTGAGGTCTTCTAATGGTCAGTATGGACCCACATCCACACCCAACGGAAACACTTCTCTGAAGCCCCCCCCCCCCCCCCTCAGGAGATTCCTGACAACCATCCTCCATGAGATCAGGGTTCTTGTAAAGGAACAAAGACATGTAAGATTTGCCAGTAATGGAGTAGAAGTCTTCTAGTCATTGATGTCTTCTAATGGTCAGTATGGACCCACATACACACCCAATGGAAACACTTCTCTGAAGCCCCCCCCCCCCCCCAGGAGACCCCTGACAACCATCCTCCATGAGATCAGGGGTCTTGTAAAGGAACAAAGACATGAAAGATTTGCCAGTAATGGAGCAGAAGTCTTCTGGTCACTGAGGTCTTCTAATGGTCAGCATGGAACCACACCCAATGGAAACACTTCTCTGTCCTATATTCATGTAACATACTTAATAAAATAACGAGATGCCATAGTCCAGGGATAATACTCAAAGATGGAGCATGTGGTGGTCCAAGCAAACATCGTTCCTAGAAAAAAACTGATTCCGAGAAGTATTTTTTTTCGGGATCTTCTACTCATCTGTCACTTGGCCTTCACGTAGTTTTGACCTTGTGCCTCAATCTGCAAAAGTTCAATGGTAGATTATCCCCGGCCCATCGAATGCTCTAAAAAGGATCCCTTTTTCAACCACAAATGATGGAAGGTTTTGGAGCCACGCATCAGCCCCACCACCAGGCAGGCAGCGACATTGATAAAGGGACCGATGATGTATGGCTCTGAAGTATTGCGTCATTTTTAATTCATTTCATTAAGGGCTCCTTCAAGGTTCTACCATGGAAGATATGCACAGTGGCGGCATTTTTTCCTCTGTTGCATGCCAGTGCTACTGATTTCCTGCGTCCTTTTTTTGCACCCAATTCCTGTCCACATAGACTCCAGGGATGGCTGCATGGCATTTCTCAAGGGAGCTTTCCCGACGGTGACAACGGTAGATCAGGTGTGTTTGCCCAGTCCCTTGTAGTCTGCAATGCCAGCGGTGTTCTACCACTGAAGATATTCACAGCGGCACCATATGTAAGTGCTGCTGATCTCTTGCAACCTCTTTGCACCTAATTCCTGTCTACATAGACTCCAGAGATGGCCGCTTGGAATTTCTCAGGGCTGTTTTCCCGACGGTGACAACGATAAATCAGGTGTTTTTGCCCAGTCCCTTGTAGTCCGCAATGCCAGCGATGTTCTACCACTGAAGATATGTGCAGCGGCACCATTTTTCCTCCTTTGCTACATGTCAGTGCTGCTGATCTCTTGCAACCTCTTTGCACCCAATTCCTGTTTACATAGACTCCAGGGATGGCCGCGTGGCATTTCTCAGGGCTGTTTTCTCGACAGTGACAACGGTGGACAGTGTGTGTTTGCCCGGTCCCTTGTAGTCTGCATTACCAGCAATATTCTACCACTGAAAATATGCAGAATGCCATAATTTTTCCTCCTTTGCTACATGTCAGTGCTGCTGATCTCTTGCAACCTCTTTGCACCCAATTCCTATCTAAATAGACTCCAGGGATGGCCGCGTGGCATTTCTCAGAGCTGTTTTCCCCACGGTGACAACGGTGGATCAGGTGTGTTTGCCCAGTCCCTAGTAGTCTCCATTGCAAGTGGATAAATAGAGTCTGGACATAAATGATCGTCATAATAATTGCTGTTTTATTTATTTATGTATTTATTTTTTATTATATTGTTCTGCCCCCCCCCCCCCCCCCCATATACACACAAGAATAATTTCCAATACCGAGAACTTTAATAATCAATTTGTAAAGAATTCCATTTTTCGCCTCTAAATTGGCATCCTATGTTTCCACAAAGTACTTTTTTTCTTCACAGTATATCCCCCTCCCCCCCCCCCTACACACTTTTTTACATTTTTTTTCACTTTGCTATCAGTAAAGTGGGGGAAACCTAGACAGCAGTTGCTTACAAAGAGGGCCTGTCATCCTTCTTGTTTTTTTTCTTGTCTCGTGTGAACCGTCTGCACATGTGCATTCCCGTGTAGCCCGGCACAGTATGTGTGATCCGTGTCTGCACACGTGGGTGGCCCGGCGTGCCGTCAGTCAGACTGACTAGTGATTGACAGCAGAGCTACACCGGATGAGCGTAGAGGACCAGTAACTGGCCATGTGGACCTACAGCAATGTGTGCATAGAGACGGGCTGGACAGTGTGTGTGGGGGGGGGGGTGTACAGTGGGGTCTGATGTCAGAATACCAGATATCTAGTAGTGTGAGATTGGAAACCTCGTGTATCTCCACATTCACTGCATTCACTATGTCCGCTCTCCCCAGACCCCGCATTCACTATATCCGCTCTCCCCGGACCCCGCATTCACTATATCCGCTCTCCCCGGACCCCGCATTCACTATATCCGCTCTCACCGGACCCCGCATTCACTATATCCGCTCTCCCCGGACCCTGCATTCACTATATCCGCTCTCCCCGGACCCCGCATTCACTATATCCGCTCTCACCGGACCCCGCATTCACTGTATGCTCTCTCCCCGGACCCCGCATTCACTATATCTGCTCTCCCCGGACCCCGCATTCACTATATCCGCTCTCCCCGGACCCCGCATTCACTATATCCGCTCTCCCCGGACCCCGCATTCACTATATCCGCTCTCCCCGGACCCCGCATTCACTATATCCGCTCTCCCCGGACCCCGCATTCACTGTATCCGCTCTCCCCGGACCCCGCATTCACTATATCCGCTCTCCCCGGACCCAGCATTCGCTATATCCTCTCTCCCCGGACCCCGCATTCACTATATCCGCTCTCCCCGGACCCCGCATTCACTATATCCGCTCTCCCCGGACCCCACATTCACTATATCTGCTCTCCCCGGACCCCGCATTCACTATATCCGCTCTCTCCGGACCCCGCATTCACTATATCCGCTCTCCCCGGACCCCGCATTCACTGTATCCGCTCTCCCCGGACCCCGCATTCACTATATCCCCTCTCCCCGGACCCCACATTCACTATATCCGCTCTCCCCGGACCCCGCGTTTACTATATCCGCTCTCCCCGGACCCCGCATTCACTATATCCGCTCTCCCCTGACCCCTCATTCACTATATCCGCTCTCCCCGGACCCCACATTCACCATATCCGCTCTCCCCAGACCCCGCATTCACTATATCCGCTCTCCCAGGACCCCGCATTCACTATATCCGCTCTGTTCTATCAGCAGATGGATAGGGGACAGTAGAAGAAGGGGAGGATCAGAGAAGATAGGATCAAACAGCCTTTTTACACAGTGCGGAGGATCAACCTCTTAGGTTCCACAGTGAGTATAACAAGCACGCTTTGCTGCATCTACAGACTGATTGTACTGTTGGGGGTTCAGGAACACTTTAATGGAAGACATTTACAGTAGAGACCTCCTACAAGCACTAACATGGTGATGGAATGTCAAAAGCGATTTTCAATCTTTTTAAAGGCCATGAACTGTATACCCCACAGTGAACGTTTCTCATTGGCTTCCTTCAGGGCCAGCATAGAGCTGCTTAGGCAGCTGCCTTAGGCCACCACTTTAGGAAGGGGGAGCGGTAAAATCCAAATCCTATGCCACATGCTGGGGATTCAGATTTATCTCCTTCTGTTCCCTAAACTCGGCCTGCGTAGACAAAAATCCTCGCACCGGCCCCGCCTCCCTTTTTTGTCTGAGAAATTTCCCATTGAAAGAATTTTGTTTTAGGCCCCATTCGCCCTTTGATTTCTCGCTTGCGACTTTTTATTTTTTTTCTGAGGGGGAGGGGCATCCTACATGGCAGAAAAATATATTTGAAATTTATTTTAAAAATATTCTTCCCAAGTATATTGACATATATTTGAAATACTACAATTTTAGCCATATTCAGTATATTTCAAGAAATATATATATATATATACTGCATGTTGAAATGCGTTTTTATTACAATATATAATATATATATATATTATAATACTATTATATTATTATATATATATATTATATTTTATATATAATATATATTATATTAATATTTTTTTTTATATTTATATATATTTATTTATATTCATATATAGCGCATGTTGAAATTCGTTTTTATTAAAAAATAAATTTCAAACATACTGTATGTCTTTAAAAATACATTTATTCTACATTTTTGGAATGCATTTACAAATATATGTAAAAATGTTGAAATGACTTTTTTATATGTCAAAAAATATATGAAAAATATTTTTGAAAATACATTTCAAATATACTGAATGTCTTTAAAAATACAATTAATCTACATTTTTGGAATGCATTTACAAATATATGAAAAAATATATTTTGAAATGACTTTTTTCTATGATAAAAAATATATGATAAATATATAAAAATATATATATATATATATATATATATACACACTGCATGTTGAAATGTGTTTTTTAAATATTACAAGATTTATGAAAAATAACATAAAAAAGTAATTTCAACATTTATTTTTACATATATTTGTAAATGCATTCCAAAAATGTAGATTAAATGTATTTTTAAAAATATTTTTCATGTATTTTGTAATAAAAATGCATTTCAACATACAGAGTATGTGTGTGTATATATACAGTCAGGTCCATAAATATTGGGACATGGACACAATTCTAACATTTTTGGCTCTATACACCACAATGGATTTGAAATGAAACGAACAAGATGTGCTTTAACTGCAGACTGTTAGCTTTAATTTGAGGGTATTTACATCCACATCAGGTGAACGGTGTAGGAAGTACAACAGTTTGCATATGTGCCTCCCACTTGTTATGGGACCAAAAGTAATGGGACAGAATAATAATCATAAATCAAACTTTCACTTTTTAATACTTGGTTACAAATCCTTTGCAGTCAATGACAGCCTGAAGTGTGGAACGCATAGACATCACCAGACGCTGGGTGTCATCCCTGGTGATGCTCTGCCAGGCCTCTACTGCAACTGTCTTCAGTTCCTGCTTGTTCTTGGGGCATTTTCCCTTCAGTTTTGTCTTCAGCAAGTGAAATGCTCCATCGGATTCAGGTCAGGTGATTGACTTGGCCATTGCAGAACATTCCACTTCTTTGGTGGCTTTTGCAGTCTGCTTTGGGTCATTGTCCATCTGCACTGTGAAGCGTCCAATGAGTTGTGAAGCATTTGGCTGAATATGAGCCGATAATATTCCTGAAACACTTCACAATTCATCCGGCTGCTTCTGTCAGCCGTCACATCATCAATAAATACAAGAGAAGCAGTTCCATTGGCAGCCATACATGCCCACGCCATGACACTACCACCACCATGATCACTGATGAGGTGGTATGCTGAGGACCATGAGCAGTTCCTTCTCCATACTCTTCTCTTCCCATCACTCTGGTACAAGTTGATGTCGGTCTCATCTGTCCATAGGATGATGTTCCAGAACTGTGAAGGCTTTTTTACATGTCGTTTGGCAAACTCTAATCTGGCCTTCCTGTGTTTGAGGCTCACCAATGGTTTCCATCTTGTGGTGAACCCTCTGTATTCACTCTGGTGAAGTCTTCTCTTGATTGGTGACTTTGACACACATACACCTACCTCCTGGAGAGTGTTCTTGATCTGGCCAACTGTTGTGAAGGGTGTTTTCTTCACCAGGGAAAGAATTCTTCGCTCATCCACCACAGTTGTTTTCCGTGGTCTTCCGGGTCTTTTGGTGTTGCTGAGCTCACCGGTGCGTTCCTTCTTTTTAAGAATGTTCCAAACAGTTGTTTTGGCCACGCCTAATGTTTCTGCTATCTCTCTGATGGGTTTGTTTTGTTTTTCCAGCCTAATGATGGCTTCACTGATAGTGACAGCTCTTTGGATCTCATCTTGAGAGTTGACAGCAACAGATTCCAAATGCAAATAGCACACTTGAAATGAACTCTGGACCTTTTATCTGCTCATTGTAATTGGGATAATGAGGGAATAACACACACCTGGCCATGGAACAGCTGAGAAGCCAATTGTCCCATTAATTTTGGTCCCTTAACAAGTGGGAGGCACATATGCAAACTGTTGTAATTCCTACACCGTTCACCTGATTTGGATGTAAATACCCTCAAATTAAAGCTGACAGTCTGCAGTTAAAGCAAATCTTGTTTGTTTCATTTCAAATCCATTGTGGTGGTGTATAGAGCCAACAATGTTAGAATTGTGTAGATGTCCCAATATTTATGGACCTGACTGTATATATATATATATATATATTTTTTTTTAAATATACTTTGAAATATATTGAATACGGCCAAAATTGTAGTACTTCAAATACATGTCAATATATTTGGGAAGAATATTTTTAAAATATATTTCAAATATATTTCAAATATATTTTTCTTCCATGTGGGATATACAGGCGTTTTGCCTGCGACAATGGCGGTAAAATCGCACTACTTTTGGGGTGCCATTGAGAATGTATAAATGCTCATCGTGCCTTTTGGCGTGATTTCAGCGTGATTTGGAATCATGGGAAGAATATCGTTGACTCTGCCCGCCATTTTTAATTTCAAGATGTAAATGCCAGAAATCCGTTGAGTTGACCCCGCCCCTCTATGCTAGGGAGAAGAGGAGGGGGGGGGGGGGGGGTTTCTGTAGTCCTTTTCTGTTTCTGTTGTCCTAATTAGGGGTGAGTAAAAAAATAAAAATTCCATTTGGTTGGCAGCGGGGATTTTTTTACCTTTACAAAGGAGAAATACTTTTAAGTCGCTGTCAAATGACATTTCCCTGCTGGCTTCTATTTACAAAAAGGCAGGCAGTCCCCCTCCGAAGATCCCCTGAAAACATTTGAAGGGTCTTTAGATGGGTCTGTGTGTTTTTTTTTTTTTTTTAAGAAACCGGCAGGGAAATGTCATTTGCTGGAAACTAAACTGTATTTTTTTTTTTTGCTGGCAAATGACATTTCCCTGTTGGCTTCTATTTAAAAAAAAGTAAAAAGACCACCGCTAAAGATCCCCGGAAAATATTTGAGGGGTTTTTTTGGATGTGTCTGCGTTCTTTTTTTATTTGTTTAAGAAATTGCAGTGAAATGTCATTTTCTGGATAATTAAACTGTATCTTTTTTTTTCTTGCCAGCAAATGACATTTCCCTGTTGGCTTCTATTTAAAAAGAAAAAAAAACCCTCTAAAAATTCCGAAAATATTAGAGGGTGTCATTGGATGGATCTGTGTCCTTTTTTTTTTTTTTTTTTTTAAAACGGCAGTGAAATGTAATATGCTTGTAAATTAAACTGTATCTTTTTTCTTACTGGCAAATGACATTTTCCTGCTGGTTTCTATTTTAAAAAAAAGGCACACAGACCCCTTTAAAGGTCCCTTAATATATTTGAGGGGCCTTTGGATGGGTCTGCGTCCTTTTTTTATTTTTTAAGAAACCAGCAGTGAAATGTCATTTGCTGGAAAATTAAACTGTATCTTTTTTTTCTTACTGGTAAATTACATTTCCCTGTTGGCTTCTATTTAAAAAAAAAAAAAAATTTACCCGTCTAAAGATCCCCGGAAAATATTAGAGGGGTTTTTGGATGGGTCTGAGTCCTTTTTTATTTTTTTTAAGAAACCGCAGTGAAATGTAATTTGCTGGATAATTAAACTGTATCTTTTTTTTCTTGCTGGCAAATGACATTTCCCTGTTGCCTTCTATTTAAAAAAAAAGGAAAAAGACCACCTCTAAAGATTCCCAAAAATTTTTAGAGGGTGTCATTGGATGGGTCGTTGTTTTTTTTTTTTTTTTTCCTTTAAAAACCGGCAGTGAAATGTAATTTGCTTGAAAATTTAACTGTATCTTTTTTCCTACTGGCAAATGACATTTTCCTGCTGGTTTCTATTTAAAAAAAAAAGGCACACAGACCCCTTTAAAGGTCCCTAAAAATATCTGAGGGACCTTAGGATGGGTCTGTGTTTTATTTTATTCTTTTTTCTAAGAAACCAGCAGTGAAATGTCGTTTGCCAGTAAATGAAACTGTATCTTTTTTTCTTTGCTCGCAAATGACATTTTCCTGCTGGCTTCTATGTAAAAAAAGGCAGACAGACCCCCTCCGAAGATCCCCTGAAAATATTTGAGGGGCCTTTGGATGGGTCTGAGTTCTTTTTTTATTTTTTAAGAAACTGGCAATGAAATGTCATTAACTGGCAAATTAAGCTTTTTTATCCTAATGAAAGGATGCTGACTGTGACCTTTGACCCTGAGCTAACTCTAACCCTCACACTGACCTAGATCAAACCTTCATCTAGCTATCTCTCCATCTCCCGTCTGATCGATGTTTATAAACAATGTTACTTTGTATCTCTCCATCTCCCGTCTGATCGATGTTTATAAACAATGTTACTTTGTATCTCCCGTCTGATCGATGTTTATAAACAATGTTACTTTGTATCTCTATCTCCCGTCTGATCGATCTTTATAAACGATGTTATTTTGTATCTCTCTATCCCCCGTCTGATCGATGTTTATAAACAACGTTACTTTGTATCTCTCTATCCCCCGTCTGATCGATGTTTATAAACAACGTTACTTTGTATCTCTATCTCCCGTCTGATCGATGTTTATAAACAACGTTACTTTGTATCTCTCTATCCCCCGTCTGATCGATGTTTATAAACAATGTTACTTTGTATCTCTATCTCCCGTCTGATCGATGTTTATAAACAATGTTACTTTGTATCCCTCCATCTCCCGTCTGATCGATGTTTATAAACAATGTTACTTTGTATCTCTATCTCCTGTCTGATCGATGTTTATAAACAATGTTACTTTGTATCCCTCCATCTCCCGTCTGATCGATGTTTATAAACAATGTTACTTTGTATCTCTATCTCCTGTCTGATCGATGTTTATAAACAATGTTACTTTGTATCTCTATCTCCTGTCTGATCGATGTTTATAAACAATGTTACTTTGTATCTCTCCATCTCCCGTCTGATCGATGTTTATAAACAATGTTACTTTGTATCTCTCCATCTCCCGTCTGATCGATGTTTATAAACAATGTTACTTTGTATCTCTCCATCTCCCGTCTGATCGATGTTTATAAACAATGTTACTTTGTATCTCTCCATCTCCCGTCTGATCGATGTTTATAAACAATGTTACTTTGTATCTCTCTATCTCCCGTCTCATCGATCTTTATAAACAATGTTACTTTGTATCTCTCCATCCCCCGTCCGATCGATGTTTATAAACAATGTTACTTTGTATCTCTCCATCCCCCGTCCGATCGATGTTTATAAACAATGTTACTTTGTATCTCTCCATCTCCCGTCCGATCGATGTTTATAAACAATGTTACTTTGTATCTCTCCATCTCCCGTCCGATCGATGTTTATAAACAATGTTACTTTGTATCTCTCTATCTCCCGTCTGATCGATGTTTATAAACAATGTTACTTTGTATCTCTCTATCTCCCGTCTGATCGATGTTTATAAACAATGTTACTTTGTATCTCTCTCCCGTCTGATCGATGTTTATAAACAATGTTACTTTGTATCTCTCCATCTCCCGTCTGATCGATGTTTATAAACAATGTTACTTTGTATCTCTCTATCTCCCGTCTGATCGATGTTTATAAACAATGTTACTTTGTATCTCTATCTCCTGTGTGATCGATGTTTATAAACAATGTTACTTTGTATCTCTATCTCCCGTCTGATGGATGTTTATAAACAATGTTACTTTGTATCTCTCTCTCCCGTCTGATCGATGTTTATAAACAATGTTACTTTGTATCTCTCCATCTCCCGTCTGATCGATGTTTATAAACAATGTTACTTTGTATCTCTCTATCTCCCGTCTGATCGATGTTTATAAACAATGTTACTTTGTATCTCTATCTCCCATCTGATCGATGTTTATAAACAATGTTACTTTGTGTCTCTCCATCCCCCGTCTGATCGATGTTTATAAACAATGTTACTTTGTATCCCTCTATCTCCCATCTGATCGATGTTTATAAACAATGTTACTTTGTATCTCTCTATCTCCCATCTGATTGATGTTTATAAACAATGTTACTTTGTATCTCTCCATCTCCCGTCTGATGGATGTTTATAAACAATGTTACTTTGTATCTCTATCTCCTGTCTGATCGATGTTTATAAACAATGTAACTTTGTATCTCTCTATCTCCCGTCTGATCGATGTTTATAAACAATGTTACTTCGTATCTCTCTCTCCCGTCTGATCGATGTTTATAAACAATGTTACTTTGTATCTCTCCATCTCCCGCCTGATCGATGTTTATAAACAATGTTACTTTGTATCTCTCCATCTCCCGCCTGATCGATGTTTATAAACAATGTTACTTTGTATCTCTCCATCTCCCGTCTGATCGATGTTTATAAACAATGTTACTTTGTATCTCTCTATCTCCCATCCAAACAGCATTTTATAAACACCCAAATCTGACAGCTGTGCTAATATAACCGGATATAACATTTATAGGGAAAGTTGATCCCGGAAATATCCGATTGCCTCTCGGGGGGTCAGGAAGGAATTTTTTTTCCCCGCTGGAACAACTTGGATTGTGCTTCATTGGAGGTGTTTTTTCCTTCCTCTCGATCAGGTGTAGGATAATTTCTATGGAGGTTTTCTATTTGTGTGGTTTTTATCTCCTCTTTTGATTGAACTGGATGGACTTTTTGGTCTTTTTTTCAACCAGATTAGTTATGTAACGCTGACAGAAGATCAGGCCGTTGGGTTGGGTGACCACAGGAGAAAAATGGATTCTTATAGTCTTCTCTTTAACCACCTCCCATCCGGCTGTTGTATATAAATGGCCTCCCCGCCCCCTGCTTGTGCGCGGTCCCTGGGAGCGCGCAGCACCACGATCCGGTGCCCGCTGTGTCCTCCATACACAGTGGAACACCGATCATCGGACGGGATCTCCGTGCGAGGTCCCGATCATGTGATCACTGATTGGCCAATCAGTGATCACATGCAGAGTAGTAAGCAAAATGTCACTTCTGACATCATTGCTTACTACGTGTGAAATCTGTGAATGAACACAGAGGTCACATGGTACAGGGCTATTCACAACAGCCTTGTACCATGTGACAAGCTGTGACCAATCACAGCTCACTCAGTATTTCTCAATGACTGCAAGAATGCAGACAGAGAGAAAGAGAAATGATTGCTTTTACACCCTATATGGGTGTAAAAGCAATCAGTGTAAAAAAAAAAAAAAAATCTTCATCGCCCCCCACAAGTAGTACAGTGTCACCATGGTGACACTGTACTGCTAGGGTGACAGTATGTAAAAATAAAAAATAAAAATAAAAAATAATATAAAAAAAATAAAATAAAAATGTAAAAAAAAATGTTTAAAAATTATAATGTTTGGTTATAAACTAATTTGGATTTTTTTTTTTTACTAAAAAAATAACGGAATAAATTTTGGCCAAGATTTAGGATGAAATATTATTTATTTGCAAAATTTTATAAAAAAACCCACTTTTTTTCAAAATTTTTGGACATTTTCATTTACATAGTAAAAAAAATAAAAATCTCAGTGGTGAATAAATACCACCAAAATAAAGCTTTATCTGTCTCAAAAAAATGGTAAAAAATTCATATGGGTACAGTATTGCATGACCGCGCAATTGTCATTCAAAGTGTGATAGCGCTGAAAGCTGAAAATTGCCCTGGACAGGAAGGGGGTAAAAGTGTCCGGACTGGAAGTGGTTAAAGGAAATCTGATTGTAGAGAGTCGAGAATTCGGCCCTGGAGAAAACAGAGAAAAAAAAAGTATGAAGAAGGAGGGCCAGGGTGGTAAAGGTGCCCAACGGAGCCAACTACCAAGTCTCAGCCTCAGCTGTAGTGATGGTACAGGACCCAGATTCCGGTGAGGGGGAAAAAAAGAGACACAACGATAGGAAAGGAAGGAAAAGTTAAGGAGAGAAGAGGGTCCCTGAGGGTTGATAGATTAGGTATGCCTATGCGGGTGTGTCACCGTGGTAAAAGCACCGACTCATCAAAGTCAGGGGGGGAGACAGTGTTTGATCCATGGCTGCCAAGTTGTCTCGAATTTCCCAATCTAGTCCTTTTCCAGGGCTTCCAGTTTAACGTGTATTGTGGTGCGATGCATTCTAGGCTTGGTCTCATCCCAAAATCAAAGATGGAGATCTCCGCGCCTTGGCCATGGTCTGTTTAGTGGCCGATCAGAAGCTGGATAAAAAGTTTAAACTGTCTAGGGTGCTGGATTCAGATTGAGAAGAGCAGCAGAGGGGTCCGGTTGGAGGGTGACCTAAAAGAACAGAGGCTGGTGCAAAGAATTCCTTCCAGAATGATTGGGCCACCAGACATTCCCACCGGATGTGCACAGGCCTGCCTAGTTTCTAGCCGCGGAAACTGATTGTTTTCAATTTAGTGATTCTAGTGGGCACTAGATACCATCTGGCCAAAACTTTGTAGTTGGCTTCCACCGCAATTATGTTGGGCGAAGAGGACTTGGTGGCTTGCCAAATCTCTGACCATTCAGTTGTATCGTGTGCCCGCTAGAATCACTAAATTGACACCAACCGACTCAGCTCTTCGTTTCCACGGCTAGGAACTCGGCACACCTTTGTACATCTGGTGGGAACATCTGATGGCCAATTCATTCTGGAAGGAATTCGTTGCACTAGCCTCTGTTCTTTTCGAGGTCACCCTCCAACCGGACCCCTCCGCTGCTCTTCTCAATCTGAAACCAGCGCCCTTGACAATTTAAAATTTTTATCCGGCTTTTCTTTAAACCGCACCGAGGCACCCCCCCGGGTCCTACCCTGGGAGAAAGACTTGGGCCACTCACTCGATACAGCTGAATGGTCAGAGATTTGGAAAGCCACCAAGTCCTCTTCGCCCAACGTGATTGCGGTGGAAGCCAACTACAATGCTTTGGCCAGGTGGTATCTAGTACTTTGTAGTTGGCTTCCACTGCAATCACGTTGGGCGAAGAGGACTTGGTGGCTTTCCAAATCTCTGACCATTCAGCTGCATCGAGTGAGTGGCCTAAGTCTTTTTACCAAGGTAGGACGGGGTGCCTCGGTTTGGTTCAAAGGGAACCTGATTGTAGAGAGTCGAAATAAGGCCTCTGCATGCTGAATTTTAAGCAGTTGATGGTACAGGTATGTCCCTAGAAATAGAACCCTTAACCAATGATGTCCTCACCCCAGTGGAGATGGGTGGGTTCTGTAAAGTCTTCTCTTTCACGGGTCTTCTGGGGTAGGACCTGTGCTACACTTGCCTTGTCCCAAGCTGGAAATCTTGTTGGTTTCTTGGCGTAAATGGCCCTTTATTAAGAAAAATTCAAGTATCCCTGTCTGTGTGGGACCATCTAACAAATCGGCAGGCGTGCCGGACTGGTGTGTCTAACGGTGATGTGGTCAATCAGACTCTTAATTTGGGGTTAAACTCCTCACACAAAACATCTGTCAGAAGGAAACGTCTATCCTGTAAAAACACAAAAAGCGGAAAGCGGCTCTCATTAAACAGCTGGAGAGGATGTCCTAATGGCCGTGTTGTGGCTGGTAGAGAGGCCTCTGGGTAATATCCCGTCTCAGGCCATTGTTTGGGTTATGGCCTTCTCCCAGGTGATCTATACCATAAAACACCCTCAAACCGCCAGCGCACCGCCACACACTGATTACCGCCTGACCTCCGACACCACCCCTGACCCGGGCGGGCGGGAGGAGCAGGTGGCCACTCATCAGAATTAAACCGCCACTTAGAGATAATTATTAGAACAACAAACCGCCACTAATGGAGGAGACGAGTCCAGGGGGACATCGGGGAGGGGGGTGCAGGGGGACATGGTGGGGGGGACCTCCCTCCGCAATCAGTCTTCTTCCACTTATCTCTGCAGAGGAGACAGAAGACCCTTCAATTCATAGGGAGACCCGGGGGGGGGGGGGGGACTTCCAGCTTGGTGCAGAATACAGGAATATCATATCATCTCCATCCACTATTCATCTATTGTATATCTATGTACACTATATTGCTGGAAGTATTGTCCCCGCCCTCCCAATCATGTGATTCAGGTGTTCCAATCCCCTCCATATCATGTGATTCAGGTGTTCCAATCCCCTCCATATCATGTGATTCAGGTGTTCCAATCCCCTCCAATCATGTGATTCAGGTGTTCCAATCCCCTCCATATCATGTGATTCAGGTGTTCCAATCCCCTCCATATCATGTGATTCAGGTGTTCCAATCCCCTCCCAATCATGTGAGTCAGGCGTTCCAATCCCCTCCCAATCATGTGAGTCAGGCGTTCCAATCCCCTCCATATCATGTGATTCAGGCGTTCCAATCCCCTCCATATCATGTGATTCAGGTGTTCCAATCCCTTCCATATCATGTGATTCAGGTGTTCCAATCCCCTCCATATCATGTGATTCAGGTGTTCCAATCCCCTCCATATCATGTGATTCAGGTGTTCCAATCCCCTCCCAATCACGTGATTCAGGTGTTCCAATCCCCTCCCAATCACGTGATTCAGGTGTTCCAATCCCCTCCCAATCACGTGATTCAGGTGTTCCAATCCCCTCCCAATCACGTGATTCAGGTGTTCCAATCCCCTCCCAATCACATGATTCAGGTGTTCCAATCCCCTCCATATCATGTGATTCAGGTGCTCCAATCCCCTCCATGGACACAGGCGTATACAATCAAGCCCCTAGACATGCAGACGGCTTCTACAAACATTGGTGAAAGAATGGGTCGCTCTCAGGAGCTCAGTGACTCCAAGCGTGGTCCCGTGATAGGTGGCCACCTGGGCAATAAGTCCATCCGTGACATTTCCTGGCTACTAAATATTCCACGCTCAACTGTTAGTGGGATTATAACAAAGTGGAAGCCACTGGGAACAACAGCCACTCAGCCACCAAGTGGTAGGCCATGTCACATGACAGGGCGGGGTCAGCGCATGCTGAAGCGCACAGTGCGCAGAAGTCGCCAACTGTCTGCAGAGTCAATAGCTAAAGACCTCCAAACTTGGTGTGGCCTTCAGATGAGCCCAACAACAGTGCATAGAGAGCTTCATGGGATGGGTTTCCATGGCCGAGCAGCTGCATCCAAGCCTTCCATCACCAGGTGCAATGCAAAGCGTCGGATGCTGTGGTGTAAAGCACGCTGCCACTGGACTCTAGAGCAGGGGAGACGTGTTCTCTGGAGGGACCAATCACGCTTCTCTGTCTGGCAATCCGATGGAAATGTCTGGGTTTGGCGGTTGCCAGGAGAACGGTACTTGCCTGACTGCATTGTGCCAAGTGTAAAGTTTGGTGGAGGGGGGATTATGGTGTGGGGGTGTTTTTCAGGGGTTGGGCTTGGCCCCCTAGTTCCAGTGAAGGGAACTCTTAAGGCGACATTTTGGACAATTTCATGTTCTCAACTTTGTGGGAGGAGTTTGAGGATGACCCCTTCCTACTCCAACATGACTGCCCACCAGTGCACAAAGCAAGGTCCATAAAGACATGGAGGAGCCAGTTTGGGGTGGAGGAACTTGACTGTCCTGCACAGAGTCCTGACCTCAACCCCATAGAACACCTTTGGGATGAATTAGAGCGGAGACTGCGAGCCAGGCCTCCTCCCCCGACATCAGTGCCTGACCTGACAAATGTGCTTCTGGAAGAATGGTCCAACCTTCCCATAGACACCCTCCTAAACCTTGTGGACGGCCTTCCCAGAAGAGCTGAAGCTGTTATAGCTGCAAAGGGCGGGGCCAACTCAATATTGACCCTACGGACTAAGACTGGGGGTGTCAAGGTCCTACCTTTTCCCTGAGGTTATGTTACTCCATGTGCTGGCGTCCATCTTGGATTCTGCTGTGCATGGTGGGAATCCTTTTATGCCTTCAGGTCTGTGTGGTCCATCCCACAGAGGGGTGTGGCTGATGACATATAAGCCTGTGGCCCGCACATGCTCTTTGCACTTGTGTCTTGTGTCTTTGTGTTGCTATTACTCTGTTCTGACTCTCGTGACTCTCCTGGTATCTGATTCGGCTTGTGACTCGACTATTCTTTGTATTCTCCTTTGATCTGACCCTCTGTTGCTGAACTCGGCTCGTGACCTGTGATTCTCGTCTGCTGTCCTGTACTGGTTTGTCCTGTTGTTGACCCGGCTTGTCTGACTACTCTTTTGTCTCTTCCACCAGCTACACGCCATTGGCGGCGGCCATTACCGCAGCTGAGGTGTCTCGGGGGCCGCGACCTGGTTCCTGGCTGCGTCAAGTCCATCCCCACCATCAGGGGCCCTGGTGAAGGGCAGCCTGGGACTTAGACTCCGCGCCCTGAGGGACTTCGGTCTGTGGGTGGTGGTTGTCGTCAGCCAGTGCGTTACATTGTTAGGCCTGCCTGTCCGTTCCTCGGCCCCTGCCCTGACAGGGGTGCCATTAAAGGTCATGTGTGTGGAAAGGGCGGGGCCAACTCAATATTGAACCCTACGGGCTAAGACTGGGGGGCCATTAAAGGTCATGTGCGTGGAAAGGCCGGCAGACCAATATTGCGAGCAATATAGTCTATCTATCTATCTATCTATCTATCTATTATCTATCTATCTATTATCTATCTATCTATTATCTATCTATCTATTATCTATCTATCTATTATCTATCTATTATCTATCTATTATCTATCTATCTATTATCTATCTATCTATCTATCTATTATCTATCTATCTATTATCTATCTATTATCTATCTATTATCTATCTATCTATTATCTATCTATTATCTATCTATTATTTATCATCTATCTATCTATCTATTATCTATCTATTATCTATTATCTATCTATTATCTATTATCTATCATCTATCTATTATCTATCTATTATCTATCTATTATCTATTATCTATCTATCTATCTATCTATCTATCTATCTATTATCTATCTATCTATTATCTATTATCTATCTATTATCTATCTATCTATTATCTATTATCTATCTATCTATTATCTATTATCTATCTATTATCTATCTATCTATTATCTATTATCTATCTATCTATTATCTATCTATTATCTATCTATCTATTATCTATCTATCTATTATCTATCTATTATCTATCTATCTATTATCTATCTATCTATTATCTATTATCTATCATCTATCTATTATCTATCTATTATCTATCTATCTATTATCTATCTATCTATTATCTATCTATTATCTATCTATCTATTATCTATCTATTATCTATCTATCTATTATCTATCTATCTATTATCTATCTATTATCTATCTATCTATTATCTATCTATCTATTATCTATTATCTATCATCTATCTATTATCTATCTATTATCTATCTATCTATTATCTATCTATCTATTATCTATCTATTATCTATCTATCTATTATCTATCTATTATCTATCTATCTATCTATTATCTATCTATTATCTATCTATCTATTATCTATCTATCTATTATCTATCTATTATCTATCTATCTATTATCTATCTATCTATCTATCTATCTATTATCTATCTATTATCTATTATCTATTATCTATCTATCTATTATCTATCTATTATCTATCTATCTATTATCTATCTATCTATCTATCTATTATCTATTATCTATCTATTATCTATTATCTATCATCTATCTATTATCTATCTATTATCTATCTATCTATCTATCTATCTATCTATCTATCTATCTATCTATCTATCTATTATCTATCTATCTATCTATTATCTATCTATTATCTATCTATCTATCATCTATCTATTATCTATCTATCTATTATCTATCTATCTATTATCTATCTATTATCTATCTATCTATCTATCTATCTATCTATCTATTATCTATTATCTATCTATTATCTATCTATCTATTATCTATTATCTATCTATCTATTATCTATCTATTATCTATCTATCTATTATCTATCTATCTATTATCTATCTATCTATTATCTATCTATTATCTATCTATCTATTATCTATCTATCTATCTATCTATCTATCTATCTATCTATCTATCTATCTATCTATTATCTATCTATTATCTATCTATCTATTATCTATCTATCTATTATCTATCTATCTATTATCTATCTATTATCTATCTATCTATTATCTATCTATCTATCTATCTATTATCTATCTATCTATCTATCTATCTATCTATCTATTATCTATCTATTATCTATCTATCTATTATCTATCTATTATCTATTATCTATCTATTATCTATCTATTATCTATCTATCTATTATCTATCTATTATCTATCTATCTATCTATCTATCTATCTATCTATTATCTATCTATCTATCTATCTATCTATCTATCTATTATCTATCTATCTATCTATTATCTATCTATCTATCTATCTATCTATCTATCTATCTATCTATTATCTATCTATCTATCTATCTATCTATCTATCTATTATCTATCTATCTATCTATCTATTATCTATCTATTATCTATTATCTATCTATCTATCTATTATCTATCTATTATCTATCTATCTATCTATCTATCTATCTATCTATCTATTATCTATCTATCTATCTATCTATCTATCTATCTATCTATCTATTATCTATCTATCTATCTATCTATCTATTATCTATCTATTATCTATCTATCTATCTATCTATCTATCTATCTATCTATCTATCTATCTATCTATCTATTATCTATCTATCTATCTATCTATCTATCTATCTATTATCTATCTATCTATCTATCTATCTATCTCTCTATCTATCTATCTATTATCTATCTATCTATCTATCTATCTATTATCTATCTATCTATCTATTATCTATCTATCTATCTATCTATCTATTATCTATCTATCTATCTATCTATCTATCTATCTATCTATCTATCTATCTATCTATTATCTATCTATTATCTATCTATTATCTATCTATCTATTATCTATCTATCTATCTATCTATCTATCTATCTATCTATCTATCTATCTATCTATCTATTATCTATCTATCTATCTATCTATCTATCTATTATCTATCTATCTATCTATCTATTATCTATCTATCTATCTATCTATCTATCTATCTATCTATCTATCTATTATCTATCTATCTATCTATCTATTATCTATCTATCTATCTATCTATCTATCTATCTATCTATCTATCTATCTATTATCTATCTATCTATCTATCTATCTATCTATCTATCTATCTATCTATTATCTATCTATCTATCTATCTATCTATCTATCTATCTATCTATCTATCTATCTATCTATCTATTATCTATCTATCTATTATCTATCTATCTATCTATCTATTATCTATCTATCTATCTATCTATTATCTATCTATCTATCTATCTATCTATCTATCTATCTATCTATCTATCTATCTATTATCTATCTATCTATCTATGGTGACACACGGTAAAGGTGGGACCCTCACATTTTGGATGCAGTAGAGGAGGATTATGGGTAGCAGGGTTAGAAGCGGAGTGCTCCTTTAAGGTGCGTCTGCCCATAATTGATGCTGAAGCTTCTGTGAATTATTCATGGTTGTTCCTCTGTGAGAAATGTCCGCGGTGCTGGGTGGGGGTGGGGGGGCGCAGATTGATGGTCTCTGGTCAGAAGAGCGCCATGTGTTAGCAATCTGCGCGTTGTGAAGCCAATCCGCCATGAATTCTATCACTTTCAATTAAGGGGGGAGATTGTGTTCGCCGAGAGCCCGGTTGATAGAGATCCTTCTGGCTTGTATATCAAAGAAATGGGGGGGGGGATCGTGTAACGGGAGACGCGTGAATGATGATTCATTGGCTCCGCGCTTATCCAGGAGAAATTGTTCATCCCTCGCCCTTCTCCTCGCTGCACCACCTTCATTTGTTATCCCGGCAGATTCGTGGAGCGCCGGAGCTGCGGGCAATTTTCAGGCAGTAGAAATTCATTATGCAGCAAATACTTTTCGGTTTTCCCAACCTTCGCGGCGGAGGAGAACGGTGCCAGCGAAGGGCTTGGACGTTCCTAAAATCACATTTATTTCTTACAGATGTCCGGATCGAGTCTCTGGAGCTTTTTTCGGGGGTCATCGGCGGGGAGATTGGCATGGCTCCACCCTTAATGCATGACAGAGTGAACTTTTCAAAGTAATGTGGAAGACAATTTTCTTTTTTAGTGTTGCGGATCTCCTGCGACCTCTTTGAAGCTACTTCCTGCCAACAGGGGACACCGGGGGACCATGCCTGTGTCATGTGGGTTGAAGGGGCCACTTGCCATCTCCATGGGAAGCCCATGTGGCAGGGTGACAACGCACCAGAGCAATTGGGAGATGGGGACAGAGCGTTGTCACCCTCTAAGAGGAAGTGCCTGAACAAAGATCTTCATAGCAGGATCATCAAGGATGATTTTAATGAAAGCTGTAGATTTACCAAGATTTAAAAACAAAAAAAAACAAAACAAAATAATAATAATAATAAATATATATATATATATATATATATATATTCAATAAAGATTGATTTGACAAAAGGGTTCTTTGATCTTCCTGTATGTGGTCACTGCTCCGCCCCCTGAACCTTGTGGTCACTGCCCCGCCCCCTGAAACTTTTCTCTGCCCTTTCTCCTGATAATTGAGTCACTGCCCCACCCCACCCCCAGACACTTGTAGTCACTGCCCCACCCCCTGACACTTGTGATCACTGTCCCACCCCCTGACACTTGTGGTCACTGTCCCGCCCCCTGACACTTGTGGTCACTGTCCCACCCCCTGGCACTTGTGGTCACTGTCCCGCCCCCTGGCACTTGTGGTCACTGCCCTGCCCCCTGACACTTGTGGTCACTGTCCCACCCCCTGGCACTTGTGGTCACTGTCCCACCCCCTGATACTTGTGGTCACTGTCCCGCCCCCTGGCACTTGTGGTCACTGCCCTGCCCCCTGACACTTGTGGTCACTGCCCCGCCCCCTGACACTTGTGGTCACTGCCCCGCCCTCTGACACTTGTAGTCACTGCCCCGCCCCCTGACTCTTGTAGTCACTGCCCCGCCCCCTGACACTTGTAGTCACTGCCCCTTGTAGTCACTGCCCCGCCCCCTGACACTTGTAGTCACTGCCCTGCCCCCTGACACTTGTAGTCACTGCCCCTTGTAGTCACTGCCCCGCCCCCTGACACTTGTAGTCACTGCCCTGTCTTCTTGCTTCTTATATGTCTTATATGCTCCAACGGATAGCTCTCACTGCCATAATTATTATTATTATACAGTATTTATAAAGCACCAATAGTTGGCTCAGCGCTGTACATTACAAAGGGGGACAGAACATGTGACAGAACAATACCAATACAATGCAAAACATGAGGGGATTGAAGGCCCTGCTCCTTGGAGCTTACAATCTAGGAGGGAGGGGATGGTGGCACAGGAGGAGATAGCTGTGGGGGATGGAGTGGTAGGAAGAGTGGAGGAGGTTGGCAAGTTAGCAGGGGGTGGGGTAGGCTTCCCTGAAGAGATGGGTTTTCAGGGTGCGCCTAAAGGAGAGGAGAGTAGGTGATAATCTGATGGGTTGGGGCAGGGAGTTCCAGAGGATGGGTGACACCCTGGAGAAGTCCTGGAGGCGGGCATGGGAGGAGGAGACCAGGGAACTAGAGAAAAGGAGGTCTTGTGAGGAGCGGAGTGTGCGTGTTGGGTGGTACTTGGATATTAGGTTGGTGATGTAGTTCGGGGCAGTATGGTGGACAGCTTTGTACGTCAGTGTTAGGATTTTGAATTTGATCCGTTGCGCAATCGGAAGCCAGTGGAGGGATTGGCAGAGGGGGGTGGAGGACACTGAGTGGAGGCCAGTGGAGGGATTGGCAGAGGGGGGTGGAGGACACTGAGTGGAGGCCAGTGGAGGGATTGGCAGAGAGGGGTGGAGGACACTGAGTGGAAGCCAGTGGAGGGATTGGCAGAGGGGGGTGGAGGACACTGAGTGGAGGCCAGTGGAGGGATTGGCAGAGGGGGGTGGAGGACACTGAGTGGAGGCCAGTGGAGGGATTGGCAGAGGGGGGTGGAGGACACTGAGTGGAGGCCAGTGGAGGGATTGGCAGAGAGGGGTGGAGGACACTGAGTGGAAGCCAGTGGAAGGATTGGCAGAGGGGGGTGGAGGACACTGAGTGGAGGCCAGTGGAGGGATTGGCAGAGGGGGGTGGAGGACACTGAGTGGAGGCCAGTGGAGGGATTGGCAGAGGGGGGTGGCGGAGATGGAGCGGTTGGAAAGGTGAATGAGTCTGGCAGCCGTATTCAAGATGGACTGTAGCGGGGATAGCCAGCGGCGAGGCAGGCCAGTGAGGAGGGAGTTGCAGTAGTCGAGTCGTGATATGATGAGGGAGTGGATGAGCTGTTTAGTGGTTTCTGGGGTTAGGAATGTGCAGAATTTGGCGATGTTGCGGAGGTGGAGTCTGCATGTTGCGGAGGTGGAGTCGGCACGAGTTTGTTAGTGATTGGACTTGGGGCTGGAAGGATAGGTTGGAGTCCAGAGTGACACCAAGTACTTTGGCTTGCGGGGCGGGACTGATGGTGGCCCCATTGTAGGTGTCATTGGGAGGAACTGTGCCCCATCTTTGTTGCCATTGGGCCCCATTGTTGGTGTCATTGGGAGGAACAGTGCCCCATCATTGTTGTCATTGGGACCCATTGTTGGTGTCATTGGGAGGAACTGTGCCCCATATTTGTTGCCATTGGGCCCCATTGCTGGTGTCATTGGGAGGAACTGTGCCCCATATTTGTTGCCATTGGGCCCCATTGCTGGTGTCATTGGGAGGAACTATGCCCCATATTTGTTTCCATTGGGCCTCATTCTTGGTGTCATTGGGAGGAACTGTGCCCCATCTTTGTTGCCATTGGGCCTCATTGTTTGTGTCATTTAGGAGGAACTGTGCCCCATCGTTGTTGTCTTTGGGCCCTATTGTTGGTGTCATTGGGAGGAATTGTGCTGCTTCACTGGTGTCAAGAGGGGGAATTATGCTACATTGTTGGTGTCCGTGGATGAAATAATTCTCCAGTGACCAGATAAAAGCAAGCAAGGGGCCGCGTCTAGCCCCCGGGCCACAGTTTGTACACCACTGATCTAAAGGCCATTTCCTCTTCTGAAAAAAATTTTCAATTATTATGGGGAACATACTACATTATGACCACTAGATGGAGCTGAGGAGTATAGGAGAAATGTGTGTCTTTTGTAACAAGAGTAAGAATTCTAGAGAACGCTAGAGGGAATTAGCAAGTAAAGGTAACCAATGTCTACATGAAAACATCGTAGCCCCCGCCTCAGTACCTCTGAGCCCTCAGTCCCAATGCAAGCAGTGGGCCGGCTCATGGGAGGAGTTATGCCAATATCAATAACGCCTTGATGGGTGGGCGTGAGTCTGGGCAGTCCTAGGCCAGGCTGTATGTTTCATAGGCGACACCCACACGTGATTGAAAGAACACAAATCCAATAAACGATAAGGGGCGTGGCCAGGGACTAGGCTGGGGAGGACCGTTCTAGATAATGCTGGGTGTTCTCCAGCCAGGAAATGGGGCGGAGCTCTGTCTGGCTCGCTGCAGCTTCTAGCACACATTGTGAGAAGCTCACAGTATCCAGAGGAAGCTGTTTCAGTCCAGGGGAGGAGCCGCGACAACTGGAGGATGGAGGTCAGATTTAATACTTAGAATCAATGACAAGTATGGAGATGAGGAGCTCTGACGTTGATTTGCACCAGGGACTCAGGAACACGGAAGCCAAACGATAGTGAAAAATTAATAATATATATTTATTCATTCTATTCATTAAATTCTATGAACCGGACAGAGAGGGACAATCGGGATCTGCCGCGTTCTTTCTATCCAGTATATATATATCAGGAATGTCCAGGAAGAGATACACCTGGATATGCTCAGCTGACCACGGGGAATAGAATTCCTGACCCGGAGAGCCCCGGCTAAATGAGAACCTGGCCGTGATTCCTACCTAATGATCAGATTAATGGGTATTGATTGGGGGAAGATGCTGAGCGCGTCGCGGGGGGTCACAGCTGGCCTTGAAAGTGCGTTTGAAGCCGAAGGAAGGTCGACATCAGGAATTTCGTGGACAGGGATGGCGAGTGATGAGAGGTGAGGAGACGTGGTGTTGGTGGTGGTGGTGGCTGGGGGGGGGGAAATCAGACGGTTCAAAGAAGAGAAGACTTGATGAAAGATGGCAGACTCATGCGAATTTTCATCTGGGAAGGACGAGGTGCAGCTACTGGTTTACATCAATTAAATTTTTTTTGTATTCATAACAATCTTCCAAGCCGTCTGTAAATGTGGACCTTCAACAGAGCTCACAGGTAAAAATCAAAAAGACCTCGAAGGAACGCTCTAGAGAAAAAAAAAATTGAGATTAAGGAGTACATTCATCAAATAATTGCCGATGTTCCCCAACCCCATCCCATCCCCCACATCCCCCCTTCCTTCCCTCCTTTGTTCTACTCCAAGTTGGTCCTCTTGACCTAAATTTCTACCTTCCCAGTCAACTGCCAAGGCCCATTGGTTGGATTCCATCTGCCCACGCTACTCAATTTCTCTCGTACACATTTTTGTGAGATTTCGAGTGTTTTTGATGGTACAAAACAAACAGCATATTGTAAAGGTACAATAATGACTCTTCCATTCTGTTCCCGCTCTTTTGCTGGCTCGTTTATTCTCCTCCGTGTGGTTCATGCTCTCTTCTCTGCTCTCCCATCTTCATCCATGCACTTCCTGCTCTATTCCTGGGTCCCCCATCCTCCTCTGGGTTGTCCCTGCTCTATTCCCAGCTTCAGCTTCCTTCTTCCAGGTGTTCCTGCTCTATTCCCAGCTTCCCCTTCCCTCTCCATGGTGTTCCTGCTCTATTCCCAGCTTCCCCTTCCTTCTTCCTGGTGTTCCTGCTCTATTCCCAGCTTCCCCTTCCTTCTTCATGGTGTTCCTGCTCTATTTCCAGCTTCCTCTTCCTTCTTCATGGTGTTCCTGCTCTATTCCCAGCTTCCTCTTCCTTCTTCCATGGTGTTCCTGCTCTATTCCCAGCTTCCCCTTCCTTCTTCATGGTGTTCCTGCTCTATTCCCAGCTTCCCCTTTTGTCTTCATGGTGTTCCTGCTCTATTCCCAGCTTCCTCTTCCTTCTTCATGGTGTTCCTGCTCTATTCCCAGCTTCCCCTTTTGTCTTCATGGTGTTCCTGCTCTATTCCCAGCTTCCCCTTCCCTCTCCATGGTGTTCCTGCGCTATTCCCTGTTTCCCCTTCCTTCCTCCTGGTGTTCCTGCTCTATTCCCAGCTTCCTCTTCCTTCTTCATGGTGTTCCTGCTCTATTCCCAGCTTCCTCTTCCTTCTTCATGGTGTTCCTGCTCTATTCCCAGCGTCCACTTCCGTCTTCATGGTGTTCCTGCTCTATTCCCAGCTTCCTCTTCCTTCTTCATGGTGTTGCTGCTCTATTCCCAGCTTCCCCTTTTGTCTTCATGGTGTTCCTGCTCTATTCCCAGCTTCCCCTTCCTTCTTCATGGTGTTCCTGCTCTATTCCCAGCTTCCCCCTCCCTCTCCATGGTGTTCCTGCGCTATTCCCAGTTTCCCCTTCCTTCTTCATGGTGTTCCTGCTCTATTCCCAGTTTCCCCTTCCTTCTTCATGGTGTTCCTGCTCTATTCCCAGCTTCCCCTTCTTTCTTCATGGTGTTCCTGCTCTATTCCCAGCTTCCCCTTTTGTCTTCATGGTGTTCCTGCTCTATTCCCAGCTTCCCCTTTTGTCTTCATGGTGTTCCTGCTCTATTCCCAGCTTCCCCTTTTGTCTTCATGGTGTTCCTGCTCTATTCCCAGCTTCCCCTTCCCTCTCCATGGTGTTCCTGCGCTATTCCCTGTTTCCCCTTTCTTCCTCCTGGTGTTCCTGCTCTATTCCCAGCTTCCTCTTCCTTCTTCATGGTGTTCCTGCTCTATTCCCAGCTTCCTCTTCCTTCTTCATGGTGTTCCTGCTCTATTCCCAGCTTCCCCTTTTGTCTTCATGGTGTTCCTGCTCTATTCCCAGCTTCCCCTTTTGTCTTCATGGTGTTCCTGCTCTATTCCCAGCTTCCCCTTCCCTCTCCATGGTGTTCCTGCGCTATTCCCTGTTTCCCCTTCCTTCCTCCTGGTGTTCCTGCTCTATTCCCAGCTTCCTCTTCCTTCTTCATGATGTTCCTGCTCTATTCCCAGCTTCCTCTTCCTTCTTCATGGTGTTCCTGCTCTATTCCCAGCGTCCACTTCCGTCTTCATGGTGTTCCTGCTCTATTCCCAGCTTCCTCTTCCTTCTTCATGGTGTTGCTGCTCTATTCCCAGCTTCCCCTTTTGTCTTCATGGTGTTCCTGCTCTATTCCCAGCTTCCCCCTCCCTCTCCATGGTGTTCCTGCGCTATTCCCAGTTTCCCCTTCCTTCTTCATGGTGCTCCTGCTCTATTCCCAGTTTCCCCTTCCTTTTTCATGCTGTTCCTGCTCTATTCCCAGCTTCTCCTTCCTTCTTCCTGGTGTTCCTGCTCTATTCCCAGTTTCCCCTTCCTTTTTCATGGTGTTCCTGCTCTATTCCCAGCTTCCTCTTCCTTCTCCATGGTGTTTCTGCTCTATTCCCAGCTTCCCCTTCCTTCTTCCTGGTGTTTCTGCTCTATTCCCAGCTTCCCCTTCCTTCTTCCTGGTGTTCCTGCTCTATTCCCAGCTTCCTCTTCCTTCTTCATGGTGTTTCTGCTCTATTCCCAGTTTCCCCTTCCTTCTTCATGGTGTTCCTGCTCTATTCCCAGTTTCCCCTTCTTCTTCATGGTGTTCCTGCTCTATTCCCAGTTTCCCCTTCCTTCTTCATGGTGTTCCTGCTCTATTTCCAGCTTCCCCTTCCTTCTTCATGGTGTTCCTGCTCTATTCCCAGCTTCTCCTTCCTTCTCCATGGTGTTCCTGCTCTATTCCCAGCTTCGTCTTCCTTCTCCATGGTGTTTCTGCTTTATTCCCAGCTTCCTCTTCCTTCTTCATGGTGTTCCTGCTCTATTCCCAGCTTCCCCTTCCTTCTTCATGGTGTTCCTGCTATATTCCCAGCTTCCCCTTCCTTCTCCATGGTGTTCCTGCTCTATTCCCAGTTTCCCCTTCCTTCTTCATGGTGTTTCTGCTCTATTACCAGTTTCCCCTTCCTTTTTCATGGTGTTCCTGCTCTATTCCCAGTTTCCCCTTCCTTCTTCATGGTGTTCCTGGGCCATTCCCAGCTTCCCCTTCCTTCTTCATGGTGCTCCTGCTCTATTCCCAGTTTCCCCTTCCTTCTTCATGGTGTTCGTGCTCTATTACCAGTTTCCCCTTCCTTTTTCATGGTGTTCCTGCTCTATTCCCAGTTTCCCCTTCCTTCTTCATGGTGTTCCTGGGCCATTCCCAGCTTCCCCTTCCTTCTTCATGGTGCTCCTGCTCTATTCCCAGTTTCCCCTTCCTTCTCCATGGTGTTCCTGCTCTATTCCCAGTTTCCCCTTCCTTCTTCATGGTGTTCGTGCTCTATTACCAGTTTCCCCTTCCTTTTTCATGGTGTTCCTGCTCTATTCCCAGTTTCCCCTTCCTTCTTCATGGTGTTCCTGGGCCATTCCCAGCTTCCCCTTCCTTCTTCATGGTGCTCCTGCTCTATTCCCAGTTTCCCCTTCCTTCTCCATGGTGTTCCTGCTCTATTCCCAGTTTCCCCTTCCTTCTTCATGGTGTTCCTGCTCTATTGCCAGTTTCCCCTTCCTTCTACATGGTGTTCCTGCTCTATTCCCAGTTTCCCCTTCCTTCTTCATGGTGTTCCTGCTCTATTCCCAGCTTCCCCTTCCTTCTTCATGGTGTTCCTGCTCTATTCTCAGCTTCCCCTTCCCTCTTCATGGTGTTCCTGCGCAATTCCCAGCTTCCCCTTCCTTCTTCATGCTGTTCCTGCTCTATTCCCAGTTTCCCCATCCTACTGCATGCTGTTCTTACTCTTTTCCTGGCTCCTCCATACTCCTCAGTGCTCTTTTTGCTCTATTCCAAACTCCCTCATCCTCCTCACCCTTCTCCTTGCCATTTCTCCTCTATACTTGGCTTCTCAGTTCTCCTCCATGATGTTGCTGCCTTATTCTTAGCTCTCCCATTCTCCTCCATTTGGTTTCTGCTCTATTCTTGACTCCTCATTCCACCTCCATGCTGTTTCTGCTCTGTTCCAAGCTCCCCATCCGTCTCCATGCTGGTTCTCTTCTCTACCTGTCTCCTAATTCTTCCTCCATGCTGTTCCTGCTCTATTTCTTACTGCCCCATCCTCCTCCATGCTTTTCCTGCTATATTCCTGGTTCCCTCATCCTCCTCCATGCTGTTCCTGCTCTATTACCTGTTGCCCCATCCACTCTCATGCTGTTTCTGCTCTTTGCCTGGCTCTTCAATCCTCCCTCATGCTGTTCCCGCTCTTTTCCTGGCTCCCCCTATCTTCCTCCATGCTTTTCCTGCTTTATTCCCAGCTCTCCATCCTCCTTCATGCTGTTCCTGCTCTGTTCCTGGTGCCCCATCCTTCTCCATGCTTTTCTGGCTCCCCATCCTCCTCCATGCTGTTCCTGCTCTATTCCTGGCTCTCCATCCTCCTCCATGCTGTTTCTGCTCTATTCGTGGCTCCCCATCCTCCTCCATGCTGTTCCTACCCTTTTCCCAGCTCCCTATCCTCCTCCATGCTCTTCCTTCTCTGTTCCTGGTGCCCAATCCTCCTCCATGCTGTCCTGCTCCCCATCCTCCTCCATGCTGTCCTGCTCCCCATCCTCCTCCATGCTGTTTCTGCTTTATTCAAAGCTCCTCATCCTCCTCCATGCTGTTCCTGCTCTATTTCCAGCTCTCCCATCCTCCTCCATGCTGCTCCTGCTCTATTCCCAGCTCCCAATCCTCCTCCATGCTGTTCCTGCTCTATTCCCGGCTCCCCATCCTCCTCCATGCTGTTCCTGCTCTATACCCGGCTCCCCATCCTCCTCCATGCTTTATTCCCAGCTCCCCCATCCTCCTCCATGCTGTTCCTGCTCTATTCCCGGCTCCCCATCCTCCTCCATGTTGTTCCTGCTCTATTCCCGGCTCCTCCATCCTCCTCCATACTGTTCCTGCTCTATTCCTGATTCCCCATCCTCCTCCATGCTGTTCCTGCTCTATTCCCGGCTCCCCCATCCTCCTCCATACTGTTCCTGCTCTATTTCTGGCTCCCCATCCTCCTCCATGCTGTTCCTGCTCTATTCCCAGCTCCTTATCCTCCTCCATGCTGTTCCTGCTCTATTCCCAGCTCCCCCATCCTCCTCCATGCTGTTCCTGCTCTATTTCTGGCTCCCCATCCTCCTCCATGCTGTTCCTGCTCTATTCCCAGCTCCTTATCTTCCTCCATGCTGTTCCTGTTCTATTCCCAGCTCCCCCATCCTCCTCCATGCTGTTCCTGCTCTATTCCCAGCTTCCCCATCCTCCTCCATCCACTCCCTGCTCTATTCCCAGCTCCCCCATCCTCCTCCATGCTGTTCCTGCTCTATTCCCAGCTCTCCATCCTCCTCCATGCTTTTCCTGCTTTATTCCCAGCTCTCCATCCTCCTCCATGCTGTTCCTGCTCTGTTCCTGGTGCCCCATCCTCCTCCATGCTGTTTCTGCTCTATTCCTGGCTCCTCATCCTCCTCCATGCTGTTCCCGCTGTATTCCCATCTCTCCATCCTCCTCCATGCTGTTTCTGCTCTATTCGTGGCTCCCTTATCCTCCTCCATGCTGTTCCTACCCTTTTCCCAGCTCCCTATCCTCCTCCATGCTCTTCCTTCTCTGTTCCTGGTGCCCAATCCTCCCCCATGCTGTCCTGCTCCCCATCCTCCTCCATGCTGTTTCTGCTTTATTCAAAGCTCCTCATCCTCCTCCATGCTGTTCCTGCTCTATACCCGGCTCCCCATCCTCCTCCATGCTCTATTCCCAGCTCCCCCATCCTCCTCCATGCTGTTCCTGCTCTATTCTCGGCTCACCCATCCTTCTCCATGCTGTTCCTGCTCTATTCCCAGCTCCCCCTCCTCCTCCATGCTGTTCCTGCTGTATTCCCAGCTCTCCATCCTCCTCCATGCTGTTCCTGCTGTATTCCCGGCTCCCCCATCCTCCTCCATGCTGTTCCTGCTCTACTCCCGGTTCCCCCATCCTCCTCCATGCTGTTCCTGCTCTATTCCTGGTTCACCATCCTCCTCCATGCTGTTCCTGCTCTATTCTCGGCTCCCCCATCCTTCTCCATGCTGTTCCTGCTCTATTCCCAGCTCTCCATCCTCCTCCATGCTGTTCCTGCTCTATTCCCAGCTCCCCCTCCTCCTCCATGCTGTTCCTGCTGTATTCCCAGCTCTCCATCCTCCTCCATGCTGTTCCTGCTCTATTCCCGGCTCCCCCATCCTCCTCCATGCTGTTCCTGCTCTATTCCCGGCTCCCCCATCCTCCTCCATGCTGTTCCTGCTCTATTCCCGGCTCCCCCATCCTCCTCCATGCTGTTCCTGCTCTATTCCCGGCTCCCCCATCCTCCTCCATGCTGTTCCCGTTTTATTCTTGGTGATTATGTCACACACACAATTTGCAACGGCCACCATTTTATTCTCCAGGGTCTCTGCTTTCAGAAAATACTGTTTGGGTTTTTTTTATTCATTTTCTAGCAAAAATGCAGACATGCTTAAAAAATACCAAAAAATTAAAAACAAATTAGAATTTTTTTTTTTATAAATGGGACAGTAGTAACCAATCAGGAGCTGAATGGAGATGTTGTTCTTTTTCTGCTGGGTGGAAGCACTGGGGGGGGGGGGGGGAGGTGGGGGTGACGCCGGATGGGGGGGGGGGGGGTGACGCTGGATGGGGATTTTATCGCTACGTCTGTTTCCATGAAGGTTGCTATTCCCGTATTTTGGGGAGAAGAGGACCTGTAAACGGGGCGGCTCAGAAGAAACACTTTTACTGCCAGACAGAATGTTTCAAAAAAGGGAATATTTGAAAAATGCTTTTTTTTTTATTTTTCTGGCTGAAATTCCTCTCTGACGCGGAATCAGAGACTTCTGATTTGGTTACATTTCCTGTCTTGTGTTGCTGCTCCGGCAGATTTATGAGCTGTTTCGAAGTTTTCTATTTTCTTTCCGCACTTACCAGAAGTTGAAAGCCGAGTTTAAGGGGAAAAAAAAAAAAAAAAAGCGCGGAGGTGACTGTAGGAAAAAGTGACCAGCGTCGCGCGGAATCTTCTAAGGGCAAATAGAGACGGCCTCGCCGCGTCTGAGGGGTCGCTCCGCCCGAAAATGATTTTTAGTTTTTGCCAGGATGTGAAATGTTTGCGGGAATTTGATCTCTGGCCTGGGGTCCCCAGAGGTTCCCCACCTGCCCCATAGAGGAACCCAAAACACAATGGCAGTTAGAAGATAGGGAATATGGAGGACGCCTCACCAATGGAGCTCACTACCCTCCGTATAGAACTGGAATTGGCTTTATGATTGCTGTCAACATATTTGTAATAATCAATCTCTACAGAGTACATGTGTCAAACACAAGGCCACCGGGCCCACTAGGCCACTTCATGTGGCCCTCACAGCAGATGCGGCACCCACCCTTGTCTCTGCCCCCAGCAGTCAGCAGCAGAGAGGAGGGCAGAGCTCCTCCACCAGATCCTGCACTTCTTGGTCCAGCCGCAGAGAAGCTCGTCTCTGCCCCCCTCTCCTCATCGCAGCAGTCAGCAGCAGAGAGGAGGGCAGAGCTCCTCCACCAGATCCTCTGCTTCTTGGTCCAGCCGCAGAGAAGCTCGTCTCTGCCCCCCTCTCCTCATCGCAGCAGTCAGCAGCAGAGAGGAGGGCAGAGCTCCTCCACCAGATCCTCTGCTTCTTGGTCCAGCCGCAGAGAAGCTCGTCTCTGCCCCCCTCTCCTCATCGCAGCAGTCAGCAGCAGAGAGGAGGGCAGAGCTCCTCCACCAGATCCTCTGCTTCTTGGTCCAGCCGCAGAGAAGCTCGTCTCTGCCCCCCTCTCCTCATCGCAGCAGTCAGCAGCAGAGAGGAGGACAGAGCTCCTCCTACAGATCCTGCACCTCTCTATGCAGCAATGTGACCACATCCAGCTACAATGTGACCAGGGGGTCCTGGAGGATGAGGACCACTTTCTGCTACAATGTTACCAGGGGGTCAGAGAGAGAGAGAGGGGGGAGAGGGAGAGAGGGGGGAGAGGGAGAGAGAGGGGGAAGGACAGGGAGGAGGGGGAGGAGGGGGAGGAGGGGGAGGGGAGGAGGGTGAAGCTGTGATTCCCCCATTACACAGACCCTCCTTCCTCAGTGTAGGTAATAGAGATGTTCTGATCACTGACACCCCCAGGACCTGGAGACAAGTCCCTGTACACAGCTTCCATCCACAGTGTCTCACATCAAAGACCCAGCTCAGCTCATCTATATATAGTGCTGTCCCTGTCAGGAGCTGAGATTTATGGGTTCTCTGAGGGCCCCAGTCCCTGTCCTGCATGTTTCTGGCTGAATGATGAGCTGAGAGAGAGATACCGACTCTACTGAGAACAGATCCTGGTCAGAGCCAACACCCCCCCCCAAATCAATGTCCCCCCCCCATAATAATAATAATAGTGTGTGACTGTGGGGGAGGGGACATTAGAGCGTAAGCTCCTCTGGTACAGAGACTGATGGGACTGTGGGGGAGGGGACATTAGAGTGTAAGCTCATCTGGTGCGGAGACTGATGTGACTGTGGGGGAGGGGACATTAGAGCGTAAGCTCCTCTGGTGCGGAGACTGATGTGACTGTGGGGGAGGGGGCATTAGAGTGTAAATTTTTGTTTATTAAAATCTTGCAAACAAAAAACATCATAAAAATCATATTTACATATATACAGAATAAAATATGTATAATTAAACAAAACCAGCTGACTTCAGCAAAATACTAACAAATCCTGACCGTCACCTAAACACCCCCTCAGGCTAAGAAACGATTAAACATTCATCCCACACATCGATCCCACACATCGATCCCACACATTCACCCCACACATCGATCCCATACATTGATCCCATACATCGATCCCACACATTCATCCCATACATCGATCCCACACATCGATCCCACACATTCACCCCACACATCGATCCCATACATCGATCCCATACATTGATCCCACACATTCATCCCATACATTGATCCCACACATTCATCCCATACATTGATCCCACACATTCATCCCACACATTCATCCCACACATTCATCCCATACATCGATCCCATACATGCAGCCTTTCTTCAAAAATCTGATGTTACAAAATCTAGGGGACGTGAAAGGACAGAAAGAGAAGCCACGCCCCCAGAGACTGACAGACAGCAGCTACGGGGACCTGACATTCCTCCACGCCTTTGTCCAGGCTCCCGGCCGCCACCTGTCCTTCTCAAGACCCCGAATCTTCCCAACCTCACCCAGAATGTTGTTCACCACCACCTCTGCAGGAAGGACTTTTTTGCGAATGGAAACCTGACACCGTGCATTCCACGTGTGGTAACGGACTACTAAGCTAACTAGAAAAAGTGTCTCAAAATCAAAATCCCGGTGAGTCTGAAAGGCTCCGTAAGACCACTCCGCGTAACTCAAGCGGGAAAGGAAAGGGATCCCCAGAGCCCCACCCACCCGCTTGTAGACTTCTATATTGAAGGGGCACTGAAGCAAGAAATGGTCCATCGTCTCCTCCACCCCACCGCACTCCACTCTTGGACAACCACGGTTCTCCGCAGAGCGATGCTTCAGGTTGCCCTTCACATAGAGTCTGCCATGGAACGAGAGCCAGGCCAAATCCCGAAACTTTAAAGGGATTCTCTCCAGATTCATCAAACGCAGACCCTCCCTCATAACCGGGCCTGCGCAATCCCTCAAGGCCAATGGCTCGCTAAAGGCAGATTCAACAACCCTCCTCTCCAGGGCCTTCCTAGGAAGAGATTTAATTTGCTCCGCCGTCACTCGCCATTGCCGAAGCATTTTCAGACACGGGGCAACATAAGCCGGGAGCTTACCATGTTGGACCCTCAGGCTTTTCACTGGCCCACCATTCTCCCAGCTCCATAGAAAAGGCCTAAACCAGGACTGAAAAATACCAACCCACCCAGGCGGTTCCTCTGCCAGCATGCTACCAAAATTATGTTTCAAAAACATCAGAGAAAAGAAAACCACCGGGTTGACCATACCTAGGCCACCCATCCGCCTGGGAAGGTAGGTTACAGACCTCTTAATGAGGTTCAGTTTGTGCCCCCATAACAGCTGGAAGAAACAACTGTAGATCCTCGCATAGAGAGACACTGGCAAAACACAGACAAAGCTGACATACAGAAATACCGGGATCAGGTAAGTTTTAATCAGGTCAATCCTTTCCCTGTAAGAGAGTTTCCAATCCTTCCAGCTGGCCACCTTGGCATCGGCATCTTGTAGCCTGCTTACCCAATTTGCAAGGCCGTAATCACCGGAACTAAATCTGATGCCTAAAATTTTAATTTCCTGCTGGGGCTCTGGGAAGGCGTCCGGAAGGGTAAAGCCTTCGCCTTCCTCTCCCATCCAGAAAACCTCACTCTTATCCTGATTGATCTTTGAGCCAGATGCCTCAGCATACTGTTCCATCACCGAGACCACCTCCTCCACCTCCTGCCTCAGCATACTGTTCCATCACCGAGACCACCTCCTCCACCTCCTGCCTCAGCATACTGTTCCATCACCGAGACCACCTCCTCCGCCTCCTGCCTCAGCATACTGTTCCATCACCGAGACCACCTCCTCCGCCTCCTGCGTCCCGGAGATGAAAACAGACACGTCATCAGCATAGGCCACGACCCTCAGAGGGGGCTCCCCAGGAATGCCCAAAGGAACTCCACACAACGGTCCGCTCTCTAACCTCCGAATGAAGGGATCGATTACAAACGCATATAGCAGAGGACTCAAAGGACACCCCTGACGCACACCTGAGCCAACCTCAAAGGGTCGTCCAATCCAACCATTCACAAGCATGAAGCTTTCAGCCCCTCTGTATAAGGTCTTTAGCCAATCGATAAAGCCCCCCTCCAGGCCATACTTGCCAAGAAGCAGCCATAGGTACTCATGATTGACTCGATCAAAAGCTTTGGCCTGATCCAATGCCAGCAGGAACTTTCCCCAGCCTGCAGCCCTGCACCGCTCCAGGGCCTCCCGGACAGCTAACACCGCTGAAAAAGTGCTTCTTCCCTGAACCGAACAGTGCTGATGGCGAGAAAGTAAATTGCCCGCAACAGACGATAAACGCCAGAAAATAATTTTTGCCAATATCTTCCTATCAACATTGAGAAGGCTAATGGGCCGCCAATTCTCAATTCTCGAGGAATCCTTACCCTTTGACAGAAGAATCACTGCAGATTGTCGCATGGAGGGAGAGAGCGAACCCTCTCTCAGACAGCCATTAAACACCTCCACCAAATATGGGGCCAGAGTCACCTTAAAGTGCTTATAAAACTCGGCTGTCAATCCGTCTGGCCCAGGCGACTTCTTCATGGCAAGCTGATCAATAGCTTTCACCACCTCATCTGCCGTGATGTCCTCTGTCAAACTCACAAGAGAACTGCCATTTCCCAGTCCTGGAGTAGAGTCCAGAAAACCCGACATGCTCGCCCGATCGAGGTCCCTCCTACCCAGGAGGTCAGCATAATATGACCTGGAGGTTTCCAGGATCCCTGACTTGGACTTTGTCAGGGAACCCGTACTGTTAACCAGGCCTACAACTGACTTAACTGCTCTACCTTGTTTGCAGTTCTGGTAAGGGTCGGGCAAGTGATACTTCCCATAATCCCTTTCCAGAACCAAAGAGGCATGCCTGTCATATTGACACTGCCTGAGCAAGAGTTTGACCTCAGAGATCGCTTCTGGATCTCCATTATTCGAGACAAGCCGATCGAGCTTCCTCCGCAGACGCTGGTAGGTGACATACTTATCAAGCTGTTTATTCCTTCCTATGGCCTTGAAAAACCCAACGATCCTTCGTTTTGTAAGCTCCCACCACTCAGACTTACTGCTGCAAATGTCCATGATTGATACCTGTGCCTGAAAAAAATCCTCAAAGGATTGACTCACCTTCTCATCGTCCAGGAGTGCCGAATTCAGCTTCCAGGTACCCCTCCCCTTAGGTGGTGTATCGGGGCCACTCAGAGTCACAGACAGAATACAGTGATCGGAAAACTCTACCGCCTGACACACTGGTGCCGAGAAGGCGGAGTTCCCCTTTAAAAAAAACCTATCTATTCTACTCTGACTAGAACCTCGCTGAAAAGTGAATCCCGTGTCGTCTGGGCAGCAATGAATGTGCACATCAACCAGACCTGCCTCTCTAGCCGTCACAGTCCAGCCTGACTCCGGTCCCTCTCCTGTCCTTAGTCCTAGTGACGGTGTTAAAGTCACCACCGAAGACAACTTGCTGGGCTGTAAAAAGGAAAGGCTTGATCTTCATGAAGAGGCATTTCCTGTCCCATTTTGTCTGGGGCCCATAGATGTTAAGCAGGCGCAGGTCCTGCCCCCCCATGGAGACGTCTAAGACCATGCATCTCCCCATTTCTACCTCAATAATCCGCCGACAGGTTACCATGCCGGAAAAAAGTACCGCAACTCCAGTGTAAGGCTCGGCCGCAAGAGACCAGAAGGAGGGGCCGCGCCTCCACTCCTTCTTCGCCATATGAACATCCCCCAAACTGGACAACCTGGTCTCCTGCAAAAAGAAAATGTCAGCATCAAACCTGCTGAGCAAAAATAAGGCCATGTTACGAGCGCTTACTGATTTTATGCTGGAGACATTAATGGTCGCCACCTTCAAAGGAGTGGGAACCGCCATCAAGATGATCGAGGTACCCGTTTCTTAGCCTGCTTACCCCCCTCCCTACTTGGAGACCCTACACGCTTCATAGTCCTCTGTGATTCCTCCTCCATGGAAACCACAGACTCATCACCTGAAGATCCCTCATCCTCCACCTCAGATAATACATCAAATGTGTTTGACACCTCCACCCTCCCAGGGTCAGGTACAGGCACATCCTTCTTCCGCTTCTTCTTCCCAGACTTCCTTTTTGCCTCCAACCACTCCATATCATCATTTGATAAACCGGCCCGCAAAGCCCCCTCCCCTTCCCTTCCACCATCACCAACAACATCATCCACCCCACTCTCTCCACTCACCACAGCAGTCCCCCCAACCTTCACGCCAATACCCCCACCATCATTCACTCCACCCCCCAGCGCCTCACGCGCTCTGACCCTCTGACGCCGGGGAGGGGGGGTCGGTGCAACCATACACATTGGTCCAGTTCCCTCCACAGCCCCCACTACCTCTGGGGAAACTGACACAGGAGGATCAGACACAACATCCACGGACACTGACTCAGGGGGCACAACACACGGAGATGACACATTAGAGGGACCATCAGACACTGGGACCACAGGGACAGAGACATTGGGGACCCCTGGCACAGCCTCCCTCTCCTCTGCCTCCTCCATGTCCAGACGAAAAAACTCTTCCACCAAAGCTGACTGGTTGTGCATGGCCTCAGGGCACCGGTTGTACGAATGGCCAACCTTATCACACAGATTGCACCTGATGATATTACAATCCTTAGCCAGGTGCCCCAGATCCTGACATAGGGAGCACTTCATCTCTGGACATGAGGAGGCGAAGTGACCCCGAGAACCAGATGCCCCAGATCCTGACATAGGGAGCACTTCATCTCTGGGCATGAGGAGGCCAAGTGACCCCGAGAACCGCACTTATTGCAGAGCTTGGGCTGTCCAGGGTAGAACACCACAATCCTGTCCTTCCCAATGAAGGCTGAGGAGGGCAGATGCTGGACCACATTCCCACACACATACAACCTCATCTGCACCGACCACCCACCAGTCCATATCCCTCTCTCATCCACAAACTTCTTCAGGGGTGCAAGTAGCTCCCCAAATCTCCTCAGCCAGACAGCCAAGTCAGCCGAAGGAATGGACTCATTCCGTACTAGAATGGTGACCGTCTTCACTAGAGGTTGGCGTGAGACAACCTTTGGGACGAGTCCCCTCCACTCCGGCAGACCCTTATACATGTGTTCATACTTCTCCCAGAATATATCCAGAGACTCGGGGCGCACAAAGGACAGATCATATTCATAGGATCCTACAGGGCTGATCAAGGCGAAGATGTCATCCGCCCTAAACCCCATCTCCAAAATCCTGTCCACCACCGACATCCTGACCGGGGGAGCACCCCCACCTTCCCATCTGAGCTGCACCAAATTCCTCCTCCTGAAGGACAGGGGTGCAGATGGCAGGCCTGCAGCAGACCTCCCCCCAGAACTGACAACATGATGTGACCCCCTCCTCCCAGCCAGAGCCCCAGCATAGGTCTTATTTGCAGCATTAGTTGTAGTGGACCTCAAAGCTGCACCATTGGTTGCAGGAACCTCAGAGCCCCCGCTCTGCAGACCACCATCAGAGGCAGCAGCAGTCACTCCATCCACCAACACACAGGCATTCCCCTTTCCAGCATTGCAAGCACTCTTATCATCCATATGTTTCCTTTCACTCGTGGCACTACTGCTCCCAGCAGACCCACTCACACCAGATACTCCTGTCTCCCCCTCCCCCAACATACTCCTCTTAGGTAAAAGCCTTCCACTCCTGGTCACTCTCCCCTGGGTTTCAGCATCACCTTTCAGAGTGCTGCTGACAATTTCCCTCCCACCATTTTCTGCTGCATTTGCAGCCATCAGCAGGGATTGTCCAGCAAGTGTGTCAGATCCCCCCTTTACCTTCCCCCCAGCAGAGTCCACAGTCCCAGGGTTCCTGGTATCAGAGTCCTCAGTCCCAGCAGAGTGCAGTCCTGCAGGCACAGCAGCCATCTTCCCTGCAGAGCTCTGTGCACACACAGGAGGATTTCCCTCCAAAACACTGCAGTGCACATGGCTGTCCACACTGGAGTCCAAAATGGCACTTTTAATAAAGCGCGGCTTTTCTGTTTTTTTCTCCTTTACAGGACAAGGTACAGAGTCCTCACCGTCATCTTCATCCTCAGAAAAGCGGAAAGTTCTTCCAATTAGGGAAGACTCCAATTCCTCAATGTATTTTAGCAGCCCTCCACCATATTCCTCTACCTCCTGTGCTGTTCCTCCAGCTTGCTGTGGAGGGAGGGAAGCAGAGGCTGACATTTCCTCCAGGGAAGCAGATCCTGAGGTGGATGGGATAGCAGGGGCAGCATCCAGGACCCCCTCCACACTCTCCACCCGTACTGCCACCGCCGATGCTGGATCCTTACCGGAGTCTCCTTTCATCTTCCGGAACCTTTCCTCATTCCGGAACTTTTCTCTGAAAGCTCCGCTCTTCTCCTTCAGCGTCTTTACCAGATTCTGCTGCTTCTTAATGGCGACCTCCAAACCCTTCATCTCCGGCTTCATGCTCTGCCTCTTGCTGCTCCATGACGTCCTCCAGACCCTTCATCTCCGGCTTCATGCTCTGCCTCTTGCTGCTCCATGACTTATCATGGAGAACTTTCTTCTTCTTGTAGTCAGTTTTCAGACTCATCAACTTTTCCTCCTCCTTTGCGATTCTCACCAGATAATCAGCAACCCGCTCTCTAAAGACAGGGAGGGATTCCCCACTTTTAGGGCCACAGCCAAGGTCTTCAGGTGCTGGTGAAGTATGGGAAGGCAAGCTGGGTCCCTCAGGGGGAGCATGGTCTGAGCCTAGCCCAGAAGAGGCCATGTTTCTGGGGCCAGGCGAGCAGGCCTGGCCCCCTAGTGTCTGGAGAGGGAGAGCACCTGCAGCACAACCTCTCTGGTGCAGAGTGTAAGCTCCTCTGGTGCAGAGACTGATGGGACTGTGGGGGAGGGGACATTAGAGTGTAAATTTTTTGTTTATTAAAATCTTGCAAACAAAAAACATCATAAAAATCATATTTACATATATACAGAATAAAAATATGTATTTTTAAACAAAACCAGCTGACTTCAGCAAAATAACAAATCCTGACCGTCACCTAAACACCCCCTCAGGCTAAGAAACGATTAAACATTCACCCCATACATTGATCCCACACATTCATCCCATACATCGATCCCATGCATTGATCCCACACATTCATCCCATACATCAATCCCATACATTGATCCCATGCATGCAGCCTTTCTTCAAAAATCTGATGTTACAAAATCTAGGGGACGTGAAAGGACAGAAAGAGAAGCCACGCCCCCAGAGACTGACAGACAGCAGCTACGGGGACCTGACATTCCTCCACGCCTTTGTCCAGGCTCCCGGCCGCCACCTGTCCTTCTCAAGACCCCGAATCTTCCCAACCTCACCCAGAATGTTGTTCACCACCACCTCGACAGGAAGGACTTTTTTGCGAATGGAAACCTGACACCGTGCATTCCACGTGTAGTAACGGACTACTAAGCTAACTAGAAAAAGTGTCTCAAAATCAAAATCCCGGTGAGTCTGAAAGGCACCGTAAGACCACTCCGCGTAACTCAAGCGGGAAAGGAAAGGGATCCCCAGAGCCCCACCCACCCGCTTGTAGACTTCTATATTGAAGGGGCACTGAAGCAAGAAATGGTCCATCGTCTCCTCCACCCCACCGCACTCCACTCTTGGACAACCACGGTTCTCCGCAGAGCGATGCTTCAGGTTGCCCTTCACATAGAGTCTGCCATGGAACGAGAGCCAGGCCAAATCCCGAAACTTTAAAGGGATTCTCTCCAGATTCATCAAACGCAGACCCTCCCTCATAACCGGGCCTGGGCAATCCCTCAAGGCCAATGGCTCGCTAAAGGCAGATTCAACAACCCTCCTCTCCAGGGCCTTCCTAGGAAGAGATTTAATTTCCTCCGCCGTCACTTGCCATTGCCGAAGCATTTTCAGACACGGGGCAACATAAGCCGGGAGCTTACCATGTTGGACCCTCAGGCTCTTCACTGGCCCACCATTCTCCCAGCTCCGTAGAAAAGGCCTAAACCAGGACTGAAAAATACCAACCCACCCAGGCGGTTCCTCTGCCAGCATGCTACCAAAATTATGTTTCAAAAACATCAGAGAAAAGAAAACCACCGGGTTGACCATACCTAGGCCACCCATCCGCCTGGGAAGGTAGGTTACAGACCTCTTAATGAGGTTCAGTTTGTGCCCCCATAACAGCTGGAAGAAACAACTGTAGATCCTCGCATAGAGAGACACTGGCAAAACACAGACAAAGCTGACATACAGAAATACCGGGATCAGGTAAGTTTTAATCAGGTCAATCCTTTCCCTGTAAGAGAGTTTCCAATCCTTCCAGCTGGCCACCTTGGCATCGGCATCTTGTAGCCTGCTTACCCAATTTGCAAGGCCGTAATCACCGGGACCAAATCTGATGCCTAATACTTTAATTTCCTGCTGGGGCTCTGGGAAGGCGTCCGGAAGGGTAAAGCCTTCGCCTTCCTCTCCCATCCAGAAAACCTCACTCTTATCCTGATTGATCTTTGAGCCAGATGCCTCAGCATACTGTTCCATCACCGAGACCACCTCCTCTGCCTCCTGCGTCCCGGAGATGAAAACAGACACGTCATCAGCATAGGCCACGACCCTCAGAGGGGGCTCCCCAGGAATGCCCAAAGGAACTCCACACAACGGTCCGCTCTCTAACCTCCGAATGAAGGGATCGATTACAAACGCATATAGCAGAGGACTCAAAGGACACCCCTGACGCACACCTGAGCCAACCTCAAAGGGTCGTCCAATCCAACCATTCACAAGCATGAAGCTTTCAGCCCCTCTGTATAAGGTCTTTAGCCAATCGATAAAGCCCCCCTCCAGGCCATACTTGCCAAGAAGCAGCCATAGGTACTCATGATTGACTCGATCAAAAGCTTTGGCCTGATCCAATGCCAGCAGGAACTTTCCCCAGCCTGCAGCCCTGCACCGCTCCAGGGCCTCCCGGACAGCTAACACCGCTGAAAAAGTGCTTCTTCCCTGAACCGAACAGTGCTGATGGCGAGAAAGTAAATTTCCCGCAACAGACGATAAACGCCAGAAAATAATTTTTGCCAATATCTTCCTATCAACATTGAGAAGGCTAATGGGCCGCCAATTCTCAATTCTCGAGGAATCCTTACCCTTTGACAGAAGAATCACTGCAGATTGTCGCATGGAGGGAGAGAGCGAACCCTCTCTCAGACAGCCATTAAACACCTCCACCAAATATGGGGCCAGAGTCACCTTAAAGTGCTTATAAAACTCGGCTGTCAATCCGTCTGGCCCAGGCGACTTCTTCATGGCAAGCTGATCAATAGCTTTCACCACCTCATCTGCCGTGATGTCCTCTGTCAAACTCACAAGAGAACTGCCATTTCCCAGTCCTGGAGTAGAGTCCAGAAAACCCGACATGCTCGCCCGATCGAGGTCCCTCCTACCCAGGAGGTCAGCATAATATGACCTGGAGGTTTCCAGGATCCCTGACTTGGACTTTGTCAGGGAACCCGTACTGTCAACCAGGCCTACAACTGACTTAACTGCTCTACCTTGTTTGCAGTTCTGGTAAGGGTCGGGCGAGTGATATTTCCCATAATCCCTTTCCAGAACCAAAGAGGCATGCCTGTCATATTGACACTGCCTGAGCAAGAGTTTGACCTCAGAGATCGCTTCTGGATCTCCATTATTCGAGACAAGCCGATCGAGCTTCCTCCGCAGACGCTGGTAGGTGACATACTTATCAAGCTGTTTATTCCTTCCTATGGCCTTGAAAAACCCAACGATCCTTCGTTTTGTAAGCTCCCACCACTCAGACTTACTGCTGCAAACGTCCATGATTGATACCTGTGCCTGAAAAAAATCCTCAAAGGATTGACTCACCTTCTCATCGTCCAGGAGTGCCGAATTCAGCTTCCAGGTACCCCTCCCCTTAGGTGGTGTATCGGGGCCACTCAGAGTCACAGACAGAATACAGTGATCGGAAAACTCTACCGCCTGACACACTGGTGCCGAGAAGGCGGAGTTCCCCTTTAAAAAAAACCTATCTATTCTACTCTGACTGGAACCTCTCTGAAAAGTGAATCCCGTGTCGTCTGGGCAGCAATGAATGTGCACATCAACCAGACCTGCCTCTCTAACTATTTTGTTTAAAAAAAAAAAAACCCGTCACAGTCCAGCCTGACTCCGGTCCCTCTCCTGTCCTTAGTCCTAGTGACGGTGTTAAAGTCACCACCGAAGACAACTTGCTGGGCTGTAAAAAGGAAAGGCTTGATCTTCATGAAGAGGCATTTCCTGTCCCATTTTGTCTGGGGCCCATAGATGTTAATCAGGCGCAGGTCCTGCCCCCCCATGGAGACGTCTAAGACCATGCATCTCCCCATTTCTACCTCAATAATCCGCCGACAGGTTACCATGCCGGAAAAAAGTACCGCAACTCCAGTGTAAGGCTCGGCCGCAAGAGACCAGAAGGAGGGGCCGCGCCTCCACTCCTTCTTCGCCATATGAACATCCCCCAAACTGGACAACCTGGTCTCTTGCAAAAAGAAAATGTCAGCATCAAACCTGCTGAGCAAAAATAAGGCCATGTTACGAGCGCTTACTGATTTTATGCTGGCGACATTAATGGTCGCCACCTTCAAAGGAGTGGGAACCGCCATCAGGATGATCGAGGTACCCGTTTCTTAGCCTGCTTACCCCCCTCCCTACTTGGAGACCCTACACGCTTCATAGTCCTCTGTGTTTCCTCCTCCATGGAAACCAGAGACTCATCCCCTGAAGATCCCTCATCCTCCACCTCAGATAACACTTCAAATGTGTTTGACACCTCCACCCTCCCAGGGTCAGGTACAGGCACATCCTTCTTCCGCTTCTTCTTCCCAGACTTCCTTTTTGCCTCCAACCACTCCATATCATCATTTGATAAACCGGCCCGCAAAGCCCCCTCCCCTTCCCTTCCACCATCACCAACAACATCATCCACCCCACTCTCTCCACTCACCACAGCAGTCCCCCCAACCTTCACCCCAACACCCCCACCATCATTCACTCCACCCCCCAGCGCCTCACGCGCTCTGACCCTCTGACGCCGGGGAGGGGGGGTCGGTGCAACCATACACATTGGTCCAGTTCCCTCCACAGCCCCCACTACCTCTGGGGAAACTGACACAGGAGGATCAGACACAACATCCACGGACACTGACTCAGGGGGCACAACACAAGGAGATGACACATTAGAGGGACCATCAGACACTGGGACCACAGGGACAGAGACATTGGGGACCCCTGGCACAGCCTCCCTCTCCTCTGCCTCCTCCATGTCCAGACGAAAAAACTCTTCCACCAAAGCTGACTGGTTGTGCATGGCCTCAGGGCACCGGTTGTACGAATGGCCAACCTTATCACACAGATTGCACCTGATGATATTACAATCCTTAGCCAGGTGCCCCAGATCCTGACATAGGGAGCACTTCATCTCTGGGCATGAGGAGGCGAAGTGACCCCGAGAACCGCACTTATTGCAGAGCTTGGGCTGCCCAGGGTAGAACACCACAATCCTGTCCTTCCCAATGAAGGCTGAGGAGGGCAGATGCTGGACCACATTCCCACACACATACAACCTCATCTGCACCGACCACCCACCAGTCCATATCCCTCTCTCGTCCACAATCTTCTTCAGGGGTGCAAGTAGCTCCCCAAATCTCCTCAGCCAGACAGCCAAGTCAGCCGAAGGAATGGACTCATTCCGTACTAGAATGGTGACCGTCTTCACTAGAGGTTGGCGTGAGACAACCTTTGGGACGAGTCCCCTCCATTCCGGCAGACCCTTATACATGTGTTCATACTTCTCCCAGAATATATCCAGAGACTCGGGGCGCACAAAGGACAGATCATATTCATAGGATCCTACAGGGCTGATCAAGGCGAAGATATCATCCGCCCTAAACCCCATCTCCAAAATCCTGTCCACCACCGACATCCTGACCGGGGGAGCACCCCCACCTTCCCATCTGAGCTGCACCAAATTCCTCCTCCTGAAGGATAGGGGTGCAGATGGCAGACCTGCAGCAGACCTCCCCCCAGAGCTGACAACATGATGTGACCCCCTCCTCCCAGCCAGAGCCCCAGCATAGGTCTTATTTGCAGCATTAGATGTAGTGGACCTTAAAGCTGCACCCCGCCCATTGGTTGCAGGAACCTCAGAGCCCCCGCTCTGCAGACCACCATCAGAGGCAGCAGCAGTCCCTCCATCCACCAACACACAGGCATTCCCCTTTCCAGCATTGCAAGCACTCTTATCATCCATATGTTTCCTTTCATTCGTGGCACTACTGCTCCCAGCAGACCCACTCACACCAGATGCTCCTGTCTCCCCCTCCCCCAACATACTCCTCTTAGGCAAAAGCCTTCCACTCCTGGTCACTCTCCTCTGGGTTTCAGCAACACCTTTCAGAGTGCTGCTGACAATTTCCCTCCCACCATTTTCTGCTGCATTTGCAGCCATCAGCAGAGGTTGTCCAGCAATAGTCTCAGATCCCCCCTTTACCTTCCCCCCAGCAGAGTCCACAGTCCCAGGGTTCCTGGTATCAGAGTCCTCAGTCCCAGCAGAGTGCAGTCCTGCAGGCACAGCAGCCATCTTCCCTGCAGAGCTCTGTGCACACACAGGAGGATTTCCCTCCAAAACACTGCAGTGCACATGGCTGTCCACACTGGAGTCCAAAATGGCACTTTTAATAAAGCGCGGCTTTTCTGTTTTTTTCTCCTTTACAGGACAAGGTACAGAGTCCTCACCGTCATCTTCATCCTCAGAGTCCTCAGAAAAGCGGAAAGTTCTTCCAATTAGGGAAGACTCCAATTCCTCAATGTATTTTAGCAGCCCTCCACCATATTCCTCTACCTCCTGTGCTGTTCCTCCAGCTTGCTGTGGAGGGAGGGAAGCAGAGGCTGACATTTCCTCCAGGGAAGCAGATCCTGAGGTGGATGGGATAGCAGGGGCAGCATCCAGGACCCCCTCCTCACTCTCCACCCGTACTGCCACCGCCGATGCTGGATCCTTACCGGAGTCTCCCTTCATCTTCCTGAACCTTTCCTCATTCCGGAACTTTTCTCTGAAAGCTCCGCTCTTCTCCTTCAGCGTCTTTACCAGATTCTGCTGCTTCTTAATGGCGACCTCCAAACCCTTCATCTCCGGCTTCATGCTCTGCCTCTTGCTGCTCCATGACGTCCTCCAGACCCTTCATCTCCGGCTTCATGCTCTGCCTCTTGCTGCTCCATGACGTCCTCCAGACCCTTCATCTCCGGCTTCATGCTCTGCCTCTTGCTGCTCCATGACTTATCATGGAGAACTTTCTTCTTCTTGTAGTCAGTTTTCAGACTCATCAACTTTTCCTCCTCCTTTGCGATTCTCACCAGATAATCAGCAACCCGCTCTCTAAAGACAGGGAGGGATTCCCCACTTTTAGGGCCACAGCCAAGGTCTTCAGGTGCTGGTGAAGTATGGGAAGGCAAGCTGGGTCCCTCAGGGGGAGCATGGTCTGAGCCTAGCCCAGAAGAGGCCATGTTTCTGGGGCCAGGCGAGCAGGCCTGGCCCCCTAGTGTCTGGAGAGGGAGAGCACCTGCAGCACAACCTCTCTGGTGCAGAGTGTAAGCTCCTCTGGTGCAGAGACTGATGGGACTGTGGGGGAGGGGACATTAGAGTGTAAGCTCCTCTGGTGCTGAGACTGGTGTGACTGTGGGGGGAGGGGATATTAGAGCGTAAGCTCCTCCGGTACGGAGACTGATGGGACTGTGGGGGAGGGGACATTAGAGCGTAAGCTCCTCTGGTACGGAGACTGATGGGACTGTGGGGGAGGGGACATTAGAGCGTAAGCTCCTCCGGTACGGAGACTGATGGGACTGTGGGGGAGGGGACATTAGAGCGTAAGCTCCTCTGGTGCAGAGACTGATGTGACTGTGGGGGAGGGGACATTAGAGCGTAAGCTCCTCTGGTACATAGACTAATGGGACTGTGGGGGAGGGGACATTAGAGCGTAAGCTCCTCTGGTACATAGACTGATGGGACTGTGGGGGAGGGGACATTAGAGCGTAAGCTCCTCTGGTACAGAGACTGATGTGACTGCGGGGGAGGGGACATTAGAGCGTAAGCTCCTCTGGTACAGAGACTGATGTGACTGCGGGGGAGGGGACATTAGAGCGTAAGCTCCTCTGGTACAGAGACTGATGTGACTGCGGGGGAGGGGACATTAGAGCGTCAGCTCCTCTGGTACAGAGACTGATGAGACTGCGGGGGAGGGGACATTAGAGTGTAAGCTCCTCTGGTACAGAGACTGATGTGACTGCGGGGGAGGGGACATTAGAGCGTCAGCTCCTCTGGTACAGAGACTGATGAGACTGCGGGGGAGGGGACATTAGAGTGTAAGCTCCTCTGGTACGGAGACTGGTGTTCTCTGTACCACACTGCGGTATATGTCAGAGCTATATACATGTATAATAATAGCTGTGCACCTTCCTGTGTCTGTGGCAGGGACCTGGGTTTGGACTCCGTAGCGGAGCAGGTGCTTTTTGCTGACAGCCCCTCTGACCCCCTGACCTGGCACCTGACACCACGCTCGGTCCCCTGGTGCTGACACAGAACATTGCTGAGGTCAGATTTACCCCATAGAACCGTTTTCCAGCCTTTTCCATCTATGACTCCAGGAAATCCTATCTGCCACTTCATCCGCCCACTGATTGGTCTGTCACATGTCACCTTTCACCCGGCCTGCTGTAAATTCTGCCCCAGAGCAAGGGAGGTGATGGGGGGCCTGGGGGGGGGGGAATTATGTGTTTACTACATGTAAATATACAGCTGCTTCAGATTCCAGATCTGTACCCCCGCTGTACCCATTATGAGGGGTTCCCACCATCCCTGTGCTGAGTTCCCGGGTCTGTACACCCGCTGTGCCCATTATGAGGGGTTCCCACCGTCCCTGTGCCGAGTTCCCGGGTCTGTACACCCGCTGTGCCCATTATGAGGAGATCCCACCGTCCCTGTGCCGAGTTCCCGGGTCTGTACACCCGCTGTGCCCATTATGAGGAGATCCCACCGTCCCTGTGCCGAGTTCCCGGGTCTGTACACTCGCTGTGCCCATTATGAGGGGTTCCCACCGTCCCTGTGCTGAGTTCCCGGGTCTGTACACCCTCTGTGTGCATCATGAGGGGTTCCCACCGTCCCTGTGCTGAGTTCCCGGGTCTGTACGCCTGCTGTGCCCATTATGAGGGGCTTCCAACGTCCCTGTGCCGAGTTCTCGGGTCTGTACACCCGCTGTGCCCATTATGAGGGGTTCCCACCGTCCCTGTGCTGAGTTCCCGGCTCTGTACACCTGCTGTGCCCATTATGAGGGGTTCCCACCGTCCCTGTGCTGAGTTCCCAGGTCTGTATACCTATTCGGTGGCCCTGCTGGGTCAGCCCCGGGCCCCTCTGGACATTTTTGTGACCGTACAGAAAAGTTGGGGTCAGATAAGGGAAAGTTGGGTAAACACGTGTGACAGGTGGGGAATCCACAGCTGCCCCTCGGCCCGTCTCCGTGTGTCATGGATCCCCCCCCCTCCCGTGTACGGAGGCGATAAATACAGATAGTGTTCTCCTGACACGTCGGATAATATAATATTTCCCCCTCGCGGTAACCGGAGGAGCCGAATTCCTGGCAGTCCAGCTGGGTGCCCCCCCCCCCCCACCCGCCGCGCCCCGCCGCGCTCTCAGGCGCCTCCACTGACCCCCAAAACACCCGCAAGGTGTCAGTTTCTGCTTACTCTCTGCTCATTAGCACTCGCCTCCGGGGCCGCCGCTGTTTATACAAACCTCGTGTGCCGCGAAACCGCCAATCATGGAGGACGTGTCAGGGCGACGCACCGCGCTGTCACCAAGACGGGTGAGGGATGGAGGAGCGCGGCTCAGCCACACGCCCGGCGAATCCTCACTGTCAGTGTTCACAACGATTCCGCTCTGCACAATCACATCGACTTTTTTTTTTTTTTCATCATTCACAGACTTTAAGGGGTCTATTAACCCCTTCCTGCCCAGGCACCCCCCCCCCCCTCCTGCCCAGCCCCCCCCCCCCTCCTGCCCAGGCCAATGTTCAGCTTTCAGCGCTCTCACACTTTGAATGACAATTGCGCGGTCATACAACAACATTGTACCCAAACTGAAATTTTATCCTTTTCTTCACACAACTAGAGCTTTCTTTTGGTGGTATTTAATCACCGCCGGGGTTTTTATTTTTGCTAAATTAACAAAAAAGGACCGAAAAGTTTGAAAAAAAAATGTTTTTCTTTGTTTCTGGTATAAAAGTTAAATAATTGTTCTTCATAAATTCAGGCCGAGATGTATTCTGCTCCATGTCTTTGGAGAAAATAACCCAAATCTGTGTTTATTGAGTCTGTAGGAAAGTTATCGAGTTCACAAACTATGGGATAGATCTGAAAATCGATCGATGCTGAAGTACCGACGGATGATCTAATTTCTGGAGGTCATGGGCGGACTGACCAAGGGCCCAGGGTCAGTAGGGGGCCCCATGAGATGCCCCTCGTACCTTTTTCATAGGATTGTTTGAGTTTGGGCAAGGACACAGGGGCCCCATGATCCCCTATTGCCCGGGGGCCCCATGAGTTGTCAGTTTGCCCCTGCTTGAGGTCCAAAAATGTCAGCACAGTACAGATATCCCGCAAATGTCAGGATGGTACAGATATCCCCCCAAATGTCAGGACAGTACAGATATCCCCCAAATGTCAGGACAGGACAGATATCTCCCCAAATGTCAGGACAGTACAGATATCCCCCAAATGTCAGGACGGTACAAATCCCCCCAAAATGTCAGAACGGTACAGATATCCCCCAAATGTCAGGACAGTACAGATATCCCCCAAATGTCAGGACAGTACAGATATCCCCCAAATGTCAGGACGGTACAGATATCCCCCAAATGTCAGGACAGGACAGATATCCCCCAAATGTCAGGACAGTACAGATATCCCCCAAATGTCAGGACGGGACAGATATCCCCCAAATGTCAGGACGGTACAGATATCCCCCAAATGTCAGGACAGTACAGATATCCCCCAAATGTCAGGACGGTACAAATCCCCCCAAAATGTCAGAACGGTACAGATATCCCCCAAATGTCAGGACAGTACAGATATCCCCCAAATGTCAGGACAGGACAGATATCCCCCCAAATGTCAGGACGGTACAGATATCCCCCAAATGTCAGGACAGTACAGATATCCCCCAAATGTCAGGACAGGACAGATATCCCCCCAAATGTCAGGACGGTACAGATATCCCCCAAATGTCAGGACAGTACAGATATCCCCCAAATGTCAGGACAGGACAGATATCCCCCCAAATGTCAGGACGGTACAGATATCCCCCAAATGTCAGGACGGTACAAATCCCCTCCAAATGTCAGGATGGTACAGATATCCCCCAAATGTCAGGACGGTACAGATATCCCCCAAATGTCAGGACAGGACAGATATCCCCCCAAATGTCAGGACAGGACAGGACAGATATCCCCCAAATGTCAGGACAGGGCAGATATCCCCCCAAATGTCAGGACAGGACAGATATCTCCCCAAATGTCAGGACAGTACAGATATCCCCCAAATGTCAGGACGGTACAAATCCCCCCAAAATGTCAGAACGGTACAGATATCCCCCAAATGTCAGGACAGTACAGATATCCCCCAAATGTCAGGACGGTACAAATCCCCCCAAAATGTCAGGACGGTACAGATATCCCCCAAATGTCAGGACGGTACAGATATCCCCCAAATGTCAGGACGGTACAGATATCCCCCAAATGTCAGGACGGTACAGATATCCTCCAAATGTCAGGACAGTACAGATATCCCCCAAATGTCAGGACGGTACAAATCCCCCCAAAATGTCAGGACAGTACAGATATCCCCCAAATGTCAGGACGGTACAGATATCCCCCAAATGTCAGGACAGGACAGATATCCCCCAAATGTCAGGACAGTACAGATATCCCCCAAATGTCAGGACGGGACAGATATCCCCCAAATGTCAGGACGGTACAGATATCCCCCAAATGTCAGGACAGTACAGATATCCCCCAAATGTCAGGACGGGACAGATATCCCCCAAATGTCAGGACAGGACAGATATCCCCCCAAATGTCAGGACGGTACAGATATCCCCCAAATGTCAGGACAGTACAGATATCCCCCAAATGTCAGGACGGTACAAATCCCCCCAAAATGTCAGAACGGTACAGATATCCCCCAAATGTCAGGACAGTACAGATATCCCCCAAATGTCAGGACAGGACAGATATCCCCCCAAATGTCAGGACGGTACAGATATCCCCCAAATGTCAGGACAGTACAGATATCCCCCAAATGTCAGGACAGGACAGATATCCCCCCAAATGTCAGGACGGTACAGATATCCCCCAAATGTCAGGACAGTACAGATATCCCCCAAATGTCAGGACAGGACAGATATCCCCCCAAATGTCAGGACGGTACAGATATCCCCCAAATGTCAGGACGGTACAAATCCCCTCCAAATGTCAGGATGGTACAGATATCCCCCAAATGTCAGGACGGTACAGATATCCCCCAAATGTCAGGACAGGACAGATATCCCCCCAAATGTCAGGACAGGACAGGACAGATATCCCCCAAATGTCAGGACAGGGCAGATATCCCCCCAAATGTCAGGACAGGACAGATATCTCCCCAAATGTCAGGACAGTACAGATATCCCCCAAATGTCAGGACGGTACAAATCCCCCCAAAATGTCAGAACGGTACAGATATCCCCCAAATGTCAGGACAGTACAGATATCCCCCAAATGTCAGGACGGTACAAATCCCCCCAAAATGTCAGGACGGTACAGATATCCCCCAAATGTCAGGACGGTACAGATATCCCCCAAATGTCAGGACGGTACAGATATCCCCCAAATGTCAGGACGGTACAGATATCCTCCAAATGTCAGGACAGTACAGATATCCCCCAAATGTCAGGACGGTACAAATCCCCCCAAAATGTCAGGACGGTACAGATATCCCCCAAATGTCAGGACAGTACAGATATCCCCCAAATGTCAGGACAGGACAGATATCCCCCAAATGTCAGGACAGGACAGATATCCCCCAAATGTCAGGACAGTACAGATATCCCCCAAATGTCAGGACAGGACAGATATCCCCCAAATGTCAGGACAGGACAGATATCCCCCAAATGTCAGGACAGGACAGATATCCCCCAAATGTCAGGACGGTACAGATATCCCCCAAATGTCAGGACGGTACAGATATCACTCAATGACACCCCAAAAGCAGTTTGCCCAAAACCGCATCGCAGGGTTAGAAACACCCGTATGATCCGGTTCCAGTGTGAACAATGAAAAGACGCCCGCACCTTTTTCAGCTGGATGCGGTGCGATTCGAGACGTAAAAAGGGATGGGCTCACATTGCACCGCACAGAATCGCATGCGATTTGCACGGGGATGCAGTGTGACCGCATGAGGTGTGCATCTTGACCCGAGGCTGACCCTTCCCATGCGCTTATCAAAGTCCTGCTCGCTGCATTTTTGGTGCGTGTTTTGTGCAGTAAAAAAAAATGCGCCAAAAACACACCTCCCTATTGAAAAGAATGGAAAACCCATCAGCATTTTTGGTGTGTTTTTTGAGTCAGGTGGGTTCTAGATTTCACAATTGCAAAACGCACCGAAAACGCGTCAAACAATGCGCTACAATCGCAGCAAAAACGCATGTGTGGTTACTGCATGTCTGAAAGGCCGCAGTGTGAATGTAGCCTGAGGGCTCTATGATCGCTGCCTCTGGAGGGCCGTGTCCTCCGAGGATTCAGTGTGATGAGAAAGATTTTGCAGCAGCTTTGTGAATTCTGGGTGAAAGATGTGTGAATCTTGGGTGGAAGATGTGTGAATCTTGGGTGGAAGCTGTGCTGCCAACCTCCCGCAGCATTTTTTACTGACAAAACATGGTCCATATACTGACTGAGCACAGGTAGAAGCTCTGAGAATCATTGGTGGAAGCTTTGTGAATCTTGGGTGAAAGATGTGTGAATCTTGGGAGGAAGCTGTGTGAACCTTGGGTGGAAGCTTTGTGAATCTTGGATAGAAGATGTGTGAATCTTGGATAGAAGATGTGTGAATTTTGGGTGAAAACTCTGAATCTTGGGTAGAAGCTGTGTGAATTTTGGGTGAAAACTCTGAATCTTGGATAGAAGATGTGTTGCTAACTGACAAAACATTTCAAATGTACTGACCGAGCACTGGTAGAAGCTCTGTGAATCCTGAGTGGAAGATGTGTGAATCTTGGAAGGAAACTTTGTGAATCTTGGGTGGAAGCTGTGTGAATCTTGGATATACATTTTGTGAATCTTGGGTGGAAGCTCTGTGAATCTTAAATAGAAGTTTTCTGAATCTAGGGTAGAACCTGTGTAAATCTTGGATATAAGTTTTTGAATCTTGGGTGGAAGCTGTGTGAATCTTGGATATATGTTTTGTGAGTCTTGGGTGGAAGTTTTCTGAATCTTGGGTGGAAGTTGTGTGAATCTTGGATATACGTTTTGTGAATCTTGGGTGGAAGTTGTGTGAATCTTGGATATACGTTTTGTGAATCTTGGGTGGAAGTTGTGTGAATCTTGGATATACGTTTTGTGAATCTTGGGTGGAAGTTGTGTGAATCTTGGATATAAGTTTTTGAATCTTGGGTGGAAGCTCTGTGAATCTTAGCTAGAAGTTGTGTGAATCTTGGATATATGTTTTGTGAGTCTTGGGTGGAAGTTTTCTGAATCTTGGGTGGAAGTTGTGTGAATCTTGGATATAAGTTTTTTAATCTTGGGTGGAAGCTCTGTGAATCTTAGGTAGACGTTGTGTGAATCTTGGATATATGTTTTGTGAGTCTTGGGTGGAAGTTTTCTGAATCTTGGGTGGAAGTTTTCTGAATCTTGGGTGGAAGTTGTGTGAATCTTGGGTGGAAGTTGTGTGAATCTTGGGTGGAAGTTGTGTGAATCTTGGGTGGAAGCTGTGTGAATCTTGGATATACGCTGTGTGAATCTTGAGTGAATGCTTCGTGAATCTTTGGTGAAAGTTGTGTGAATCCTGCATGCTGTAAAGGTCTGGGAGCCATTTCTGGTGCTCCGGTCTCCTCGGCGATAGTCGCCCCCGGTTTCATGTATTGGATAAGCACAGTTGACCCCCCCCCCCCACGTTCTCTCTGCACTCTCCCCGTCCTCCTCTGTTCTCCTTCCGCCCGCAGACCGCAGAGGAGGGAACACCGTCATTACCGCGGCCAAATGACAGACCGCGGCACAGAGGTGAAAGGTCACGGACGCAGAATGTCCCGCGGGATCCGTCTTCCTGCGCTCTAATCACAGGCGGGGATGAAAGAGGCAAAAATATACCAGCAAACCACAGCGAGAACCGTTCCAGGGCGGTAACAACTGGCTGAGCCGACGGAAACTCCGACAAGAGAAGTGATAGGAGAAGAGCTGCTACGGGAGATATTCCCATTCCTACCAATTATCCCGATCGCTGGGACTAACACCCCCCCCCCCCTACCGACGTCGCAAATCTCTAACATGCGTAGCAAAATCATAGTGTAAACTATAAATGAACCGCCGAGTAATCAGCAGTGGAAAATCATCGACATGCCAGCAAAAGCTGCCAATGACACATCAGCAGTGGAAAATCAGTGGGGTTGCAGAAAGCTCGGTGTAGTTGGGGGTTCCGGATGCGGCTCCAAACCTGGACTCTATTATGAAGGCAGAGGACTTGTAGCTGAGTCAGTTCTGTAGCACAGCCCCCTCCCTCCTTGGTTGCCGTGGAATGTTTTTCTGGAAGTGTCTAAATTTTCGTCTGTGCTGGCCCAGCTCCTCCTTGGACCTCCCTACATAGTCTTTTATGTAGACGCTGGAAGAGGAGTGGAGTACTATAGAGTGTCAACACTGGGTCTGCTTGGGCTGGTGACATCACATCCAAGATGGCGGGCTTTTGAGCTCTTGGGACAGGGTCTCTTTACCATACAAATGTGCTTCCTTAGTTTCCCGCTAGGGATGAGCTGCCAGTCTGGTCTGAATCTGTTTTTGGGCTCCCCTCTGAAAGCCCTTCAGCTCTGGGATGGATTTTAAGGGGGTCCCCAAGAAAATATGGTGGGGGTCCACCGAAAGTAAGGGGGGGGCCCATGCAAAAAAGAAAAAATCATAGCATCACTTACAAAATCCATACCAGACCCTCAAAGCCTGGTAGGCCAGGAAGGGGTGGCAAGCATGTAGCCCCTCCTCCTGAACCATGTAGCCCCTCCTCCTGAACCATGTAGCCCCTTCTCCTGAACCATGTAGCCCCTCCTCCTGAACCATGTATCCCCTTCTCCTGAACCATGTATCCCCTCCTCCTGAACCATGTAGCCCCTCCTCCTGAACCATGTAGCCCCTTCTCCTGAACCATGTAGCCCCTCCTCCTGAACCATGTAGCCCCTCCTCCTGAACCATACCGTAGGGTACCTTGGTTGGGGACTCCCCTTGCAAAGCACCATGACCCCATCTTGATTTGGAAAGGGCCTCTTCCCCACAACCCTGGCCTGGTGATTATGGGGGTTTTGTGGGTGGTAGGCTTACATAGGTTGCAGACACTCTGGTGACCATCATCCCATGGATTGGTTTTCCCCGTAAGATGCTCATAAAATGCAATTTACGTCACGTTTGCCTTTGTCAGAAGATGACAATGAAGCATAGCATGGTCAGTCCCAACCACAGGCAGACTGTGGTGATTCAATGGCATGTTCAAGTAGATGCTCAAGGTGTTCACGGAATCTAAGGGAAGAGACCAGGAATGGTACCTCCACCTTCAAGGTGTTCATGGAATCTAAGGGAAGAGACCAGGAATGGTACCTCCACCTTCAAGATGTTCACGGAATCTAAGGGAAGAGACCAGGAATGGTACCTCCACCTTCAAGGTGTTCACGGAATCTAAGGGAAGAGACCAGGAATGGTACCTCCACCTTCAAGGTGTTCACAAAATCTAAGGGAAGAGACCAGGAATGGTACCTCCACCTTCAAGGTGTTCACGGAATCTAAGGGAAGAGACCAGGAATGGTACCTCCACCTTTAAGGTGTTCACGGAATCTAAGGGAAGAGACCAGGAATGGTACCTCCACCTTCAAGGTGTTCAGGGAATCTAAGGAAAGAGACCAGGAATGGTACCTCCACCTTCAAGGTGTTCACAGAATCTAAGGGAAGAGACCAGGAATGGTACCTCCACCTTCAAGGTGTTCACAAAATCTAAGGGAAGAGACCAGGAATGGTACCTCCACCTTTAAGGTGTTCACGGAACCTAAGGGAAGAGACCAGGAATGGTACCTCCACCTTCAAGGTGTTCACGGAATCTAAGGGAAGAGACCAGGAATGGTACCTCCACCTTCAAGGTGTTCACGGAATCTAAGGGAAGAGACCAGGAATGGTACCTCCACCTTCAAGGTGTTCACGGAACCTAAGGGAAGAGACCAGGAATGGTACCTCCACCTTCAAGGTGTTCACGGAACCTAAGGGAAGAGACCAGGAATGGTACCTCCACCTTCAAGGTGTTCACGGAATCTAAGGGAAGAGACCAGGAATGGTACCTCCACCTTCAAGGTGTTCACGGAATCTAAGGGAAGAGACCAGGAATGATATCTACTCCACCTTCTCTTCACCTATCACCGACGTGAATGACATCTCGATGTCAAAATGTAAAAGGGGCGGGGTCTCCATGTGACGTCACTGACCAGATATGAGCGTTATCATAACACCGGTCTGCCTGATACCTGATTTTAAGCCAGTTTTTTGGCGCTGATCCCGAAAATCGTGCTCATTTTAACCAATCAGATCAAGTTTTTGAGGTATAAGCACATACCAGATATTGTTATGTTCTTAAAATGTTCTTCAAATATACCAAAAAGAGTGAAAACACACAAAAAAAAAACTAATCGTGGATGAAAGGTCTCTTCAGGGACTTCCGATGGTGCTGAGCAGACACCACATCCCTCTGCAGGCACCAGCAGAAGGCGGCCAGAAAGTCCCATCCCATCGGCCTTGACAGCGTTCCTCCATCACACGGAGATCCTGGTGACAACGCTCACCCTGTTCCTCACGGAAGTCTCCACAATTCTCTGGGAAATAGTCTTAAGTGGGACCGAAGGAAATGCATTTTCACCAACAGGCACGCACCAAGTTGGTGGAAGTTCTCTATGAACTCATAAATGGCCTTCTCATACTGAGGACTTCTTTGGTTGCCAAGGAAGTTTGCAATGACTGACTTAAGGGACAGCCAAGCAGGATTCAATGCTTCATCAAAACTAACGTCCTTGATGAGCTTCCTTCTCTGAGGACCATCAAATATACCTGCCTTAAGGTTTTCCATGCTAACCCGTGGAAACCTCTGATGGAGGAAAAGAAATCCTCCTCCTTCCCTGTCCATTGACTGGTGTCTACTCCACCTGTTTCCGATGGTGCTGAGCAGACACCGCATCCCTCTGAAGGCACCAGCAGTAGGTGGCCATGAAGTTGACATCCCATCGGCCTTGATAGCGTTCCTCCATCACACGGAGATCCTGGTGACAATGCTCACTCTGTTCCTCATGGAAGTCTCCACAATTCTCTGGGAAATAGTCAAGGTGGGACCGAAGGAAATGCATTTTCACCAACAGGCGCGCACCAGGTTGGCGAAAGTTCTCCATGAACTCATAAATGGCCTTCTCATACTGAGGACTTCTGTGGTTGCCAAGGAAGTTTGCAATGACTGACTTAAGGGACAGCCAAGCAGGATTCAATGCTTCATCAAAACTAATGTCCTTGATGAGCTTCCTTCTCTGAGGACCATCAAATATACCTGCCTTAAGGTTTTCCATGCTAACCCATGGAAACCTCTGATGGAGGAAAGGAAATCCTCCACCTTCCCTGTCCAGTGCCTTCATGGAGGAACGCAAATCCTCCACCTTCCCTGTCCGGAGCCTTCACGGAGGAAAGCAAATCCTCCACCTTCCCTGTCCGGAGCCTTCACGGAGGAAAGCGAATCCTCCACCTTCCCTGTCCGGTGCCTTTAGGGAGGAAAGCAAATCCTCCACCGTCTCTGTCTGGAGCCTTCACAGGGGAAAGCGAATCCTCCACCTTCCCTGTCCGGAGCCTTCACGGAGGAAAGCAAATCCTCCACCTTCCCTGTCCGGAGCCTTCACGGAGGAAAGCAAATCCTCCACCTTCCCTGTCCGGAGCCTTCACGGAGGAAAGCGAATCCTTCACCTTCCCTGTCCGGTGCCTTTAGGGAGGAAAGCAAATCCTCCACCGTCTCTGTCTGGAGCCTTCACAGGGGAAAGCGAATCCTCCACCTTCCCTGTCCGGTGCCTTTACAAAGTTTGATGTGTAGGGGTGGAAGCAATATCTTGCTCGGTTCAACCAGGGGGTCGGACAGAACGTTGTGTGAGCCGGGTTTTAATCCCTGTCTGGATGGCCACTTGGTCGTCAGCCCAACTGTCCCACAAAGAAAGCATGGATACTTTGTGTACCCAACTTGAAGTCCTAGAATGAGTCCAACAACCTTAAGATCTCCACAGATCAACCATTTGCGTTCCTTGTAGTCGAGAGCAGTCAACAGACGGTCCATGCTATTTTGCGTTTCTTTCATTCCAACTGAGTGTCCAACGGGTATCGATGACAACTTATTTCCGTTATTCAGAAGAACTGCCTTGAGACTTCAACTTGGATAAGTCAATGAAAAGTCTCCATCATACTTCACACCCATTAATGTGATCAGGTCAGCAATGTTGTTGCAGTTGACCAGTGAAGACGCTTCATCAAACGTGAAGAACTTTCTAAATTCTCTCTCACGGTCCCGATACCAATAGAGTGTTGTCCCTGGTGCCAGCAGATTTTTCTCTCAAAGACGTGAACCCAATAGCTGAGCAGACTCTTTGGAAAGGTTCAGGTCTCGTGTCAGGTCCTTGAGTTCGGCTTGGGTCAATGGCATCGGTTGGTCGGCCTCTTCTTGCTGGTATGCATCACACTCTGCTGTATCGGTTGTCTTACTACATTCGGGATCAGAATTGGATTCTACAGTGACATCGGGCTCAGGAACAGGAAGATGGTCACCATGGTGGACAGGTTTTACGGCAGAAGGAACATCAGGGTACTGAACATGATGCTTGTTCTTGCCATTGATGCCTTTTAGGCTTCTCATGCAGAAGTGGCAGTCGGTGATGTGATCTTTCCCTTCCCTCCACACCATTGGGACAGCAAATGGCATACTCTTCCTTTTGTTATCCTCCAATTCAAGTCAGAAGATGATGATGAAGCATAGCATGGTCAGAACCAATCACAGGCAGACTAAGTGATTCAATGGCACGTTAAAGTAGATGCTCAAGGTGTTCACGGAATCTAAGGGAAGAGACCAGGAATGGTATCTACTCCATTTTCTGTTCGCCTATCATCGACGTGAATGACAGCTCCAGGTCCCCGCAGCAAATTTAAAAAAATGGAGCAGGGTCTCCCAAGTGAAGTCATTGACCAGATGGGGGATCCCAAGTTAGAAGATGATTGAACCCAGTACTGGAAGCAGTAGCCCTGAGCTCTATCTGGGCAGATAAGGTTGCGGACATCCTGGTGAGTATTTTCCCAATGGATCAGTCTTCCCCGTAAGATGCTCAAAAAAGCAATTTATGTCACACCTGATGCAATGTGTTTGTCAGAGAATGATGATGAAGGATATCATGGTCAGTCCCAACCACAGGCAGACTAAGTGGTTCAACAGCACGTTAAAGTAGATGCTGAAGGTGTTCACGGAATCTAAGGGAAGAGATCAGAAGAATGGTGTCTACTCCACCTGCTCTTCTATCATGGACTGGTGTCTACTCCACCTGCTCTTCTATCATTGACTGGTGTCTACTCCACCTGCTCTTCTCCTATCATTGACTGGTGTCTACTCCACCTGTTCTTCTCCTATCATCGACTGGTGTCTACTCCACCTGCTCTTCTCCTATCATTGACCGGTGTCTACTCCACCTTCTCTTCTCCTATCATTGACCGGTGTCTACTCCACCTGCTCTTCTCCTATCATGGACTGGTGTCTACTCCACCTGTTCTTCTCCTATCATTGACTGGTGTCTACTCCACCTGCTCTTCTCCTATCATTGACTGGTGTCTACTCCACCTGCTCTTCTATCATTGACTGGTGTCTACTCCACCTGCTCTTCTCCTATCATTGACTGGTGTCTACTCCACCTGCTCTTCTATCATGGACTGGTGTCTACTCCACCTGCTCTTCTCCTATCATTGACTGGTGTCTACTCCACCTGCTCTTCTCCTATCATTGACTGGTGTCTACTCCACCTGCTCTTCTCCTATCATTGACTGGTGTCTACTCCACCTGCTCTTCTCCTATCATTGACTGGTGTCTACTCCACCTGCTCTTCTATCATGGACTGGTGTCTACTCCACCTGCTCTTCTATCATGGACTGGTGTCTACTCCACCTGCTCTTCTCCTATCATTGACTGGTGTCTACTCCAACTGCTCTTCTATCATTGACTGGTGTCTACTCCACCTGCTCTTCTCCTATCATTGACTGGTGTCTACTCCACCTGCTCTTCTCCTATCATTGACTGGTGTCTACTCCACCTGCTCTTCTCCTATCATTGACCGGTGTCTACTCCACCTGCTCTTCTCCTATCATTGACCGGTGTCTACTCCACCTGCTCTTCTCCTATCATTGACCGGTGTCTACTCCACCTTCTCTTCTCCTATCATTGACCGGTGTCTACTCCATCTGCTCTTCTCCTGTCATTGACCGGTGTCTACTCCACCTGCTCTTCTCCTATCATTGACTGGTGTCTACTCCACCTGCTCTTCTCCTATCATTGACCGGTGTCTACTCCACCTTCTCTTCTCCTATCGTTGACTGGTGTCTACTCCACCTGCTCTTCTCCTATCATTGACTGGTGTCTACTCCACCTGCTCTTCTATCATGGACTGGTGTCTACTCCACCTGCTCTTCTCCTATCATTGACTGGTGTCTACTCCAACTGCTCTTCTATCATTGACTGGTGTCTACTCCACCTGCTCTTCTCCTATCATTGACTGGTGTCTACTCCACCTGTTCTTCTCCTATCATCGACTGGTGTCTACTCCACCTGCTCTTCTCCTATCATTGACCGGTGTCTACTCCACCTTCTCTTCTCCTATCATTGACCGGTGTCTACTCCACCTGCTCTTCTCCTATCATGGACTGGTGTCTACTCCACCTGTTCTTCTCCTATCATTGACTGGTGTCTACTCCACCTGCTCTTCTCCTATCATCGACTGGTGTCTACTCCACCTGTTCTTCTCCTATCATTGACTGGTGTCTACTCCACCTGCTCTTCTCCTATCATCGACTGGTGTCTACTCCACCTGTTCTTCTCCTATCATTGACTGGTGTCTACTCCACCTGCTCTTCTCCTATCATTGACTGGTGTCTACTCCACCTGCTCTTCTATCATTGACTGGTGTCTACTCCACCTGCTCTTCTCCTATCATTGACTGGTGTCTACTCCACCTGCTCTTCTATCATGGACTGGTGTCTACTCCACCTGCTCTTCTCCTATCATTGACTGGTGTCTACTCCACCTGCTCTTCTCCTATCATTGACTGGTGTCTACTCCACCTGCTCTTCTCCTATCATTGACTGGTGTCTACTCCACCTGCTCTTCTCCTATCATTGACTGGTGTCTACTCCACCTGCTCTTCTATCATGGACTGGTGTCTACTCCACCTGCTCTTCTATCATGGACTGGTGTCTACTCCACCTGCTCTTCTCCTATCATTGACTGGTGTCTACTCCAACTGCTCTTCTATCATTGACTGGTGTCTACTCCACCTGCTCTTCTCCTATCATTGACTGGTGTCTACTCCACCTGCTCTTCTCCTATCATCGACTGGTGTCTACTCCACCTGCTCTTCTCCTATCATTGACCGGTGTCTACTCCACCTGCTCTTCTCCTATCATTGACCGGTGTCTACTCCACCTGCTCTTCTCCTATCATTGACCGGTGTCTACTCCACCTTCTCTTCTCCTATCATTGACCGGTGTCTACTCCACCTGCTCTTCTCCTGTCATTGACTGGTGTCTACTCCACCTGCTCTTCTATCATGGACTGGTGTCTACTCCACCTGCTCTTCTCCTATCATTGACTGGTGTCTACTCCACCTGCTCTTCTCCTATCATCGACTGGTGTCTACTCCACCTGTTCTTCTCCTATCATTGACTGGTGTCTACTCCACCTGCTCTTCTCCTATCATTGACTGGTGTCTACTCCACCTGCTCTTCTATCATTGACTGGTGTCTACTCCACCTGCTCTTCTCCTATCATTGACTGGTGTCTACTCCACCTGCTCTTCTATCATGGACTGGTGTCTACTCCACCTGCTCTTCTCCTATCATTGACTGGTGTCTAATCCACCTGCTCTTCTCCTATCATTGACTGGTGTCTACTCCACCTGCTCTTCTCCTATCATTGACTGGTGTCTACTCCACCTGCTCTTCTCCTATCATTGACTGGTGTCTACTCCACCTGCTCTTCTATCATGGACTGGTGTCTACTCCACCTGCTCTTCTATCATGGACTGGTGTCTACTCCACCTGCTCTTCTCCTATCATTGACTGGTGTCTACTCCAACTGCTCTTCTATCATTGACTGGTGTCTACTCCACCTGCTCTTCTCCTATCATTGACTGGTGTCTACTCCACCTGCTCTTCTCCTATCATCGACTGGTGTCTACTCCACCTGCTCTTCTCCTATCATTGACCGGTGTCTACTCCACCTGCTCTTCTCCTATCATTGACCGGTGTCTACTCCACCTGCTCTTCTCCTATCATTGACCGGTGTCTACTCCACCTTCTCTTCTCCTATCATTGACCGGTGTCTACTCCACCTGCTCTTCTCCTGTCATTGACTGGTGTCTACTCCACCTGCTCTTCTATCATGGACTGGTGTCTACTCCACCTGCTCTTCTCCTATCATTGACTGGTGTCTACTCCAACTGCTCTTCTATCATTGACTGGTGTCTACTCCACCTGCTCTTCTCCTATCATTGACTGGTGTCTACTCCACCTGTTCTTCTCCTATCATCGACTGGTGTCTACTCCACCTGCTCTTCTCCTATCATTGACCGGTGTCTACTCCACCTTCTCTTCTCCTATCATTGACCGGTGTCTACTCCACCTGCTCTTCTCCTATCATGGACTGGTGTCTACTCCACCTGTTCTTCTCCTATCATTGACTGGTGTCTACTCCACCTGCTCTTCTCCTATCATCGACTGGTGTCTACTCCACCTGCTCTTCTCCTATCATTGACTGGTGTCTACTCCACCTGCTCTTCTCCTATCATCGACTGGTGTTTACTCCACCTGCTCTTCTCCTATCATCGACTGGTGTCTACTCCACCTGTTCTTCTCCTATCATTGACTGGTGTCTACTCCACCTGCTCTTCTCCTATCATCGACTGGTGTTTACTCCACCTGTTCTTCTCCTATCATTGACTGGTGTCTACTCCACCTTCTCTTCTCCTATCATTGACTGGTGTCTACTCCACCTGCTCTTCTATCATTGACTGGTGTCTACTCCACCTTCTCTTCTCCTATCATTGACTGGTGTCTACTCCACCTGCTCTTCTATCATTGACTGGTGTCTACTCCACCTGTTCTTCTCCTATCATTGACTGGTGTCTACTCCACTTGTTCTTCTCCTATCATCGACTGGTGTCTACTCCACCTGTTCTTCTCCTATCATTGACTGGTGTCTACTCCACCTTCTCTTCTCCTATCATTGACCGGTGTCTACTCCACCTGTTCTTCTCCTATCATTGACCGGTGTCTACTCCACCTGCTCTTCTCCTATCATTGACCGGTGTCTACTCCACCTGTTCTTCTCCTATCATTGACTGGTGTCTACTCCACCTGCTCTTCTCCTATCATTGACTGGTGTCTACTCCACCTGCTCTTCTCCTATCATTGACCGGTGTCTACTCCACCTGTTCTTCTCCTATCATTGACTGGTGTCTACTCCACTTGTTCTTCTCCTATCATCGACTGGTGTCTACTCCACCTGTTCTTCTCCTATCATTGACTGGTGTCTACTCCACCTTCTCTTCTCCTATCATTGACCGGTGTCTACTCCACCTGTTCTTCTCCTATCATTGACCGGTGTCTACTCCACCTGCTCTTCTCCTATCATTGACCGGTGTCTACTCCACCTGTTCTTCTCCTATCATTGACTGGTGTCTACTCCACCTGCTCTTCTCCTATCATTGACTGGTGTCTACTCCACCTGCTCTTCTCCTATCATTGACCGGTGTCTACTCCACCTGTTCTTCTCCTATCATTGACTGGTGTCTACTCCACCTGCTCTTCTCCTATCATTGACCGGTGTCTACTCCACCTGCTCTTCTCCTTTCATCGACTGGATTCTCCCCTTTTAAACCCTCATACAGCTGAAGAGTCCACAGACCACTCAATCTCATTTGAATGGTCCTGGGATTGGCAGAATGTTGGTGCTGGTGGTTCCCATTAGTAGAGTATGTCCTAAAGTTTCTGGATACTGGGTGGATAAAGAGCATCTAAACCAGGGGCGGACTGACAACTCATGGGGCCCCCGGGCAATTGGGGATCATGGGGCCCCTGTGCCCTTGCCCAAACTCAAAAAAGCCTATGAAAAGGTACCAGGGGCATCTCATGGGGCCAGGGGCGGACTGACAACTCATGGGGCCCCCGGGCAATAGGGGATCATGGGGCCCCTGTGTCCTTGCCCAAACTCAAAAAAAGCCTATGAAAAAGGTACCAGGGGCATCTCATGGGGCCCCGTACTGACCCCGGGCCCTCGGGCAGTGCCCGAGTTTCCAAATGGTCAGTCCACCCCTGATCTAAACATTTGGTAGGACTAAGACCCCGATATTGTCCACTCCTAGACACGTGCAATTTGTTCGTTACGTATCGAAATCCAGATGACATTTCCTTTGTTCGGAGATTTGGATGTATTCGAATTTTCTGAATCACAATAGTAGCTAATTTCAACGAATCCGGAATAAATGATAACAAAACAAACTATCTGAATTCAACTTTGAAAACGAAATTAAATTCAAAATGGAAATATACAGTAAGGTATAAAAGAGATATAGGATAATGATTCCTATTTAGGCGTCTTTATAGAATAGAATAGAACTGAACAGAAAAGAATAGAATAAAACAGAATAGAAAAGCACAAAAAATGAAAGAAATAGAATAGAAAATAAAGTAAAAGAAGAGAATAGAATAGAATATGAAAGAATAGAATAGAGTAGAACAGCAAAAACAAAATAGAATAGAATAAAATAGAACAAATATACTGTCACCGTTTTCCAAAATTCAAAATCGAAACGTTTGCATTCCCAATTGCAAATTTTGAAATTGAATTGTAAATTTCGAGTTTTGAATCCATTTGAAATTGGGGCCCCTTTGGTTCTTCTGACTTCATACAACTGACCCCCAGCAAGATGAGATCCTCTACCCCAGAAACTAGGGATTCCCCACCAGCAGCAATAGACACCCCCCCCCCACAGGAAACAATAGACTCCCCCAGTAACAATGGACCCTCCTCAACAAAAAACCACCCCAGAAATAACACACCCACAGCAGCAACAACAGATCCCCCAGCAGCCAGCATCAGTAGAACTCTCCCTCAATAGTAGATCCCTCCCAGCAACAACTGACCCCTAGCAGGATAAGATTCCTCTACCCCAGAAACTAGGGATTCCCCACCAGCAACATTAGACACCCAGCAACAATAGACTCCCCTAGTAACAATGAGCCCTCCTCAAAAATTACCACCCCAGCAACAACAGACCCCCAGAAACAATATACTCCCCCAGTAACAATGGACCCTCTGCAACAAAATACCACCCCAGCAACAACAACAGATCTCCCAGAAGCCAGCATCAGTAGAACCCTCAATAGTAGATCCCTCCCAGCAACAACTGACCCCCAGCAAGATAAAATTCCTCTACCCCAGAAACTAGGGATTCCCCACCAGCAACAATAGATACCCCCCCAGAAACAATAGACCCCCCTAGTAACAATGGACCCTCCTCAATAAAATACCACCCGAGCAACAACAGTCCCCCAGCAGTAACAACAGATCTCCCAGAAGCCAGCATCAGTAGAACTCTCCCTCAATAGTAGATCCCTCCCAGCAACAACTGACCCCCAGCAAAATAAAATTCCTCTACCCCAGAAACTAGGGATTCCCCACCAGCAACAATAGATACCCTCCCCAGAAACAATAGACTCTCCTAGTAACAATGAGCCCTCCTCAAAAATTACCACCCCAGCAACAATAGATACCCCCCCCGAGAAACAATAGACTCCCTCACTAACAATGAACCCTCCACAACAAAATACCACCCCAGCAAAAACAGACCCCCAGCAGCAACAACAGATCTCCCAGAAGTCAGCAACAGTAGAACTCTCCGTCAATAGTAGTTCCCTCCCAGCAACAGTTGACCACCAGCAACATAAAATTCCTCCACCCGAGCAACTAGGGATTCCCCACCAGCAACAATAGACCTCTGCTGCAACAACAGACCCTAGGCAAAAATAGATCCCCTCCAACTACAATAGATCCTCCAGCAGCCAGCATCAATAGACCCTCCAGCACACCCCAGCTCCCCTTGGCATTATATACATTCAGTGCTGGAGGTGCCAGAACTGCGTTCTCCCACGTTTCCACGCGTTCTCACACGTTCCCCTGCGGTTTCCCGTGTTCCCCCGCATTCCCCCGTGTTCCCCCGCGTTCCCCTGCATTCTCCCGCATTCCCCCGTGTTCTCCTATGTTTCCCATGTTCCCCTGCGTTCCCCCGCGTTCCCCCACGTTCCCCCGCTTTCCCTTGCGTTCTCCCGTGTTCCCTCGCGTTCCCCTGCATTCTCCCGCGTTCCCCTGCGTTCTCCCGCGTTCCCTCGCATTCCCCTGTGTTCCCCCGCGTTCCCCTGCGTTCTCCAATGTTCCCTCGCGTTCCCCTGCATTCTCCCGCGTTCCCCTGCGTTCTCCCGCGTTCCCCTGCATTCTCCCGCATTCCCTCGCATTCCCCCGTGTTCCCCTGCGTTCTCCCATGTTCCTTCGCGTTCCCCTGCATTCTCCCGCGTTCCCCTGCGTTCTCCCGCGTTCCCCTGCGTTCTCCCGCGTTCCCCTGCGTTCTCCCGCGTTCCCCTGCATTCTCCCGCATTCCCTCGCATTCCCCCGTGTTCCCCTGCGTTCTCCCATGTTCCTTCGCGTTCCCCTGCATTCTCCCGCGTTCCCCTGCGTTCTCCCGCGTTCCCCTGCATTCTCCCGCATTACCTCGCATTCCCCCGTGTTCCCCTGCGTTCTCCCGCGTTCCCCCGCGTTCCCTTGCATTCCCCCGCATTCCCTCACGTTCCCTTGCGTTCCCCCGCGTTCCCTTGCGTTCTCCCGCGTTCCTGCTGAATAAAAGCCCTGGTTGAAGTGCATCTAAAGCCCAAAATGTATTCCGTTTGGGTAGCATGGAGCAGCATGGAGTCTTTGCAGTCCGTTTTCCTTCGGGGAGATTTTCCTTCACTTCCTGTCCTACAGACACACCAGGAAGTGGTCGGAGACCTTCGGTCAGACTCCCTGAATTGTCTGCAATGTTACACACATAGATACATTGTTGCCACTTCTGTCTGTTATCAATTAAAGCCGGGATTCTAGCGCCGGGCGATTCAGTAGAAGTCGGCGATAATTTGTCCGATCGGTTTCCCCCCCGGATGTGTTTGGCGCGGTAATGCGCGGTAATGCGCTCCAGGTGGCACGGACGGGCCATAGTCGGGTTTGCAATCTGTCCGACGCAATCTGCCTCCCGTCTGGCTGTAATCAGGAATGACGCGATGATTACACCTCCGTGTGGGGCGGCGGGCGGGGGGGGGGGGATCGATTTCATTTAGAGGTGCCAAGAAAGGCGTAAGATGGCGGACCCCACAAGCACCGCGAACGCTTCTCGCGTCAGCCAACGCCTGCAAGGGATACCGTCATCAGCACCAGGCAGCTGTCACGGCCGGAGATCGGCGCAGGGCGCGTAATCCACCTTGAAACATTCTTGAGCCGCCGCGGCTTCCATTTCTAACGTCTATTAGTAATTTCATGATTGTTTCAGGATCTGAAGGATTAGAAGAATGTGGGAATAATTAATCCGGCCCGAGGCGAAGGAGCCAGGATGTTGGAGCGCGCTGACAACCCTGAAATGTAACGTGGCAACGGCACTCCCACCATTAACCCCTTGTAGAGGCCGTCCAACGAGCCCGCCGACACACGGACACTGAAGAGCGATCCACCATTAATAAGAGGATTACTTTGGGATGGATGTTGGATTAATATACAGTGAAGGAAATGTGTATTTGCTCCCCTCTGATGCTGAATGTTCGCCCCTCACACAGAAATGATCGGTCTAACAATGGAATGTTCGCCCCTCACACAGAAACGATCGGTCTAACAATGGAATGTTCTCCCCTCACACAGAAATGATCGGTCTAACAATGGAATGTTGGCCCCTCACACAGAAATGATCGGTCTAACAATGGAATGTTGGCCCCTCACACAGAAATGATCGGTCTAACAATGGAATGTTGGCCCCTCACACAGAAATGATCGGTCTAACAATGGAATGTTCTCCCCTCACACAGAAATGATCGGTCTAACAATGGAATGTTGGCCCCTCACATAGAAATGATCGGTCTAACAATGGAATGTTGGCCCCTCACACAGAAATGATCGGTCTAACAATGGAATGTTGGCCCCTCACACAGAAATGATCGGTCTAACAATGGAATGTTCGCCCCTCACACAGAAATGATCGGTCTAACAATGGAATGTTCGCCCCTCACACAGAAACGATCGGTCTAACAATGGAATGTTGGCCCCTCACACAGAAATGATCGGTCTAACAATGGAATGTTCGCCCCTCACACAGAAACGATCGGTCTAACAATGGAATGTTCGCCCCTCACACAGAAACGATCGGTCTAACAATGGAATGTTCGGTGTAACACTGAGAGACAGAATACAACAACAAATTCAGCAGAAATGCGTCTAACAAATGATGACTGATCTGCATGTTCATGAGGGAAAGAAGGATTTGATCCCCTATCATTCAGCAGATTTCTGGCTCCCAGGTGTCTTTCATACAGGTAACAAGCTGAGATTAGAAGCAGTCTCTTAAAGGGAGTGCTGCTAATCTCATTGTGTTACCTGTATAAAAGACACCTGTCCACAGGAGCCATCAAACCATCAGATTCCAAACTCTCCACCATGGCAAAGAGCAAAGAGCTGTCCAAGGATGTCAGGGACAAGATGGTAGACCTACACAAGACTGGACTGGGCTACCAAACTATGGCCAAGCAGCTTGGTGAGAAGGTGACAACAGTTGGTGCAATCATTCACAAATGGAAGAAACACAAAAAAAGTGTCAGTCTCCCTAGGTCTGGTGCACCATGCAAGATCTCACCTCGTGGAGTGTCAATGATCATGAGAACAGTGAGGCATCATCCCAGAACTACACGTGAGGATCTTGTCAATGATCTCCAGGCAGCTGGGACCACAGTCACCAAGAAAACAATTGGTAACACACTACGCCGACAAGGACTGAAATCCTGCAGTGCCCGCACGGTCCCTCTGCTCAAGAAAGCCCATGTCCAGGCCGTCTGAAGTCTGCCACTGAACATCTGAATGATGCAGAGGAGGACTGGTGGAAGTGTTGTGGTCAGAGGAGACCAAAATCCAGCTCTTTGGCATCAACTCAACTCGCTGTGATTGGAGGAGGAAGAATGCTGCCTATGACTCCAAGAACACCATCCCAACTGTGAAACATGGTGGTGGAAACATTCTGCTTTGAGGGTGTTTTTCTGCTAAGGGGACAGGACAACTGCACCGCATCAAAGGGACGATGGACGGGGCAATGTACCCTCAAATCTTGGGTGAGAACCTTCTTCCCTCAGCCAGGGCATTGAAAATGGGTGGTGGATGGGTGTTCCAGCATGACAATGACCCAAAACACACGGCCAAGGCAACAAAGGAGCGGCTCAAGAAGAAGCACATTAAGGTCCTGGAGTGGCCTAGCCAGTCTCCACACCTTCATCCGATGGAAAATCTGTGGAGGGAGCTGAAAGTTCGAGTTGCCAAACGTCAGCCACCAAACCTTAATGACTTGGAGAGGATCTGCCAAGAGGAGTGGGCCAAAATCCCTTCTAAGATGTGTGCGAACCTGGGGGCCAACTCCAGGAAACGTCTGACCTCTGTGATTGCCAACAAGGGATTGGCCACCAAGTACTAAGTCATGTTTTGTGAAGGGGATCCAATCCTTCTTTCCCTCATGAACATGCAGATCCGTCATCATTTGTTAGACGCATTTCTGCTGAATTTGTTGTTGTATTCTGTCTCTGTGTTACACCGAACATTCCATTGTTAGACCGATCATTTCTGTGTGAGGGGCGAACATTCCATTGTTAGACCGATCATTTCTGTGTGAGGGGCGAACATTCCATTGTTAGACCGATCATTTCTGTGTGAGGGGCGAACATTCCATCGTTAGACCGATCATTTCTGTGTGAGGGGCGAACATTCCATTGTTAGACCGATCATTTCTGTGTGAGGAGCGAACATTCCATTGTTAGACCGATCATTTCTGTGTGAGGAGCGAACATTCCATTGTTAGACCGATCATTTCTGTGTGAGGAGCGAACATTCCATTGTTAGACCGATCGTTTCTGTGTGAGGGGCGAACATTCAGCATCAGCAGGGGAGCAAATACACATTTCCTTCACTGTAAGTCACCTCTCAGAGTACATTTCCCCCCAGTAGTTGTGTCTCTGCCCCTCCCACAATGGGGAGATTTCCTGCAGTAGTTTGTGTCTCTGCCCCTCCCACAATGGGGAGATTTCCTGCAGTAGTTTGTGTCTCTGCCCCTCCCACAATGGGGAGATTTCTTCCAATAGTTTGTGTCTCTGCCCCTCCCACAATGGGGAGATTTCCTGCAGTAGTTTGTGTCTCTGCCCCTCCCACAATGGGGACATTTCCCAGCAGTATTTGTGTCTCTGCCCCTCCCACTGTATTGATGTCACTGGAGATGTCAGTGACACCAAGTCATTTCCCCCCCAGAATGCCCCCCGCAGCCCCGCTATAAGTCGCTGATTGCCGCCATTTTATTGAAAATTAAAGATCCCCGTATATATCCCGCCATTTGTAGACGCGATAACGTTCACGTAACCAATGAATTTGCGCATATCAGGATTCTTTTTTAGCAGAATACATTTGGCCGAAATTTATGCCGAAATTTGATTTTTTAAAAAAATTTTACTGGATATTTTTAATAGCAAAAAGTCAAAAAAAATTTTTTTCAAAATTGTCGTTTTTTTTTGTTTATAGCGCAAAAAAATAAAACCCGCACAGGCGATCCAATACCACCCAAAAAAAGCTCCATTTGTGGGGAAAAAGGACGTAAATTTCATTTGGGCGCGGCGTCGCTTGACCGCGCAATTGTCAGTCAAAGTGACGCAGCGTCGCATCGCAAAAAAATGGCCGGGTCAGGAAGGTGGGGGAGGGGGGAATCCTCTGGGGGGGAGGGGTTCATTTATTTTTTGGAACACTCAAGCGCTGAATGCGCCTAGAGCTCAGGTGCGTCTTCGCGGCGTAATTTGCAGGCGCTATAACTTTCACGCAAACCAATCAATAGGCATTTTTTTTTTTTTTTTTACCGAAGAAATTCATTTTGTCCTAAATTTATGAAGAAATTCAATTTTTTCTGTTTTCTTTTTTATATTAAATATCTTTTATAGCAGAAAGGAGAAATTATTATTATTTTTAAATTTTATTTTTCTGCATTTAGATTGGAAAATAATCCCTCCCCCCCCCCCCGTGGTGATCGAATACCAGCAAAAAGAAAGCTTTATTTGTTTTTTCGGGGGGGGGGGGGGTGATATAAATCCGATTGGGTGCAGCATGACTGCGCAATTGCCAGTTAAAGTAGCGCAGTGCCGAATGTAAAAAAAAAAATTCTGTGGTCGTGAAGGGGGGAGGGGGGGGGGGGGTAAAACCTTCCGGATGGCTGCGCTTGGGACCCATGGGCACCTGGCAGGAGATGCTCTAGGTGCCGGGCGCCGGTGGCGTCACATTGCTTCACCTTTTTTTTTTTTTTTTACAAACTTTATTGATATGTTTTTTTACTTCCAATTGGCCGCAGTGCGGTGGGAGGGTGGTGGACTGCATCGCATTGCGCCGAAAAAAAAAAGTGGGCTGCCTTGGTAATGCGACTTTCTCATCGCCTTTTTGTTTTTTCAACAAACTTTATTGATATGTTTTATTACGTTCATTTGGCCGCAGCGCCGTGCGAGGGTGGTGGACTGCATCGCATTGCGCCGAAAAAGTTGTGCATGGCGATATTTGTTTTCACCGCACACGAGTGGGCTGCCTTAGTGCCGGTTCCCACCAGTGGCTGCATTAGAGCGTCAGAACGCGGTAGAATAAAGCAGTAGCGATTTGATGTTCACATCGCTTCGCTTTTTTTTTTTAAACAAACTTTATTGATATGTTTTATGACGTTCATTTGGCCGCAGCGCCATGCGAGGGTGGTGGACTGCATTGCATGGTGCCGAAAAAGTTGTGTATGCCAATATTTTTTTTCACTGCACACCAGTAGGCTGCCTTGGTGATGCGACTTTCTCATCGCCTTTTTTTTTATCAACAAACTTTATTGATATGTTTTATGACGTTCATTTGGCCGCAGCGCCATGCGAGGGTGGTGGACTGCATTGCATGGCGCCGAAAAAGTTGTGTATGCCAATATTTTTTTTCACTGCACACCAGTAGGCTGCCTTGGTGATGCGACTTTCTCACCGCCTTTTTTTTTATCAACAAACTTTATTGATATGATTTATTACGTTCATTTGGCCGCAGCGCCATGCGAGGGTGGTGGACTGCATCGCATTGCGCCGAAAAAGTTGTGTATGGCGATGTTTTTTTTCACCGCGCACCATTGGGCTGCCTTAGTGATGCAATGTTCTCATCGCCTTTTTTTTTTTTCAACAAACTTTATTGATATGTTTTATTACGTTCATTTGGCCGCAGTGCGGTGCGAGGGTGGTGGACTGCATCGCATTGCGCCGAAAAAGTTGTGCATGGCGATATATTTTTTCACCGCACACGAGTGGGCTGCCTTAGTGCCGGTTCTCACCAGTGGCTGCGTTAGAGCGTCAGAACGCGGTAGGATGAAAGCCGTGGGGATTCGATGTTCACGTGGCTTCACCTTATTTTTTTAAACAAACTTTATTGATATGTTTTATTACTTCCAATTGGCCGCAGCCCCATGCGAGGGTGGTGGACTGCATCGCATTGCGCCGAATCAGTTGTGCATTGAGATATTTTTTTTTCACTGCACACCAGTGGGCTACCTTGGTGATGCGATGTTCTCATCGCCTTTTTTTTCAACAAACTTTATTGATATGTTTTATTAAGTTCAATTGGCCGCAGACCCATGCGAGGGTGGTGGACTGCATCGCATTGCGCCGAAAAAGTTGTGCATGGCGATATTTGTTTTCACCGCACACGAGTGGGCAGCCTTAGTGCCGGTTCCCACCAGTGGCTGCGTTAGAGCGTCAGAACGCGGTAGGATGAAAGCCGTGGCGATGCGATGTTCACGTGGCTTCACCTTATTTTTTTAAACAAACTTTATTGATATGTTTTATTACTTCCAATTGGCCGCAGCCCCATGCGAGGGTGGTGGACTGCATCGCATTGCGACGAAAAAGTTGTGCATTGAGATATTTTTTTTTCACTGCACACCAGTGGGCTACCTTGGTGATGCGATGTTCTCATCGCCTTTTTTTTCAACAAACTTTATTGATATGTTTTATTAAATTCAATTGGCCGCAGACCCATGCGAGGGTGGTGAACTGCATCGCATTGCGCCGAAAAAGTTGTGCATGGCGATATTTGTTTTCACCGCACACGAGTGGGCAGCCTTAGTGCCGGTTCCCACCAGTGGCTGCGTTAGAGCGTCAGAACGCGGTAGGATGAAAGCCGTGGCGATGCGATGTTCACGTCGCCTCGCCTTTTTTTTTTAAACAAACTTTATTGATATGTTTTATTATGATCAATTGGCCGCACTGCGGTGCGAGGGTGGTGGACTGCATTGCATTGTGTTAAAAAAAAAAACGCAAAAAAACCCCATTGCGTCATTGCAACGCACAATCGTGCTTTGTTCGCGCATTTCTTTTTTTGCGTGCTCACGAAACGCCAAGGTGCGAACCTGAAATGATAAACACGCCCCCTAGTTAGTCTCCGTAGTTAACATTTTCATTCTTCCGCCAATACCTCACCACCGCTCCTGTTTCCGCTACTCCTAGCAGGCCGCGTTTCCCACGCTCGCCGCGCTTATTGGCGTCAAGCGTTTTTTAAGCTCTGCTAATGGCTCCGGGCCCCTGCGGGAACATGGGGGTTAAAGTGAAAGGAACGCACGTAAGCCTCCCGCGAAGCCATCACAGGCCAACGCCAGACAGCCATCTCGTCGGACCCCGCGAATCTGACTGAGGTTTGGACCCTCGTAAAAAAAAAAAGCCAGAAGTCGCGCACACCTGCGTGGGAGCCGTAACGTTTATTACGGATGGGAACCAGATGCCCCATAGACGCTCCGCCAACAAAGTCGCACAGCAGTTATCACCGGCTGCCGTAAAAAAAAAAAAAAAAACGCCATCGGGCCGGAGCTGAAACCTGAGAAAGTGCGTGTAAATAAAGCAAGATCCCTGCGTCCAGACAGGAGGGCTCCCGGGCGCCCCGGCCGCGCCACATCGCCTCTTTGGTGACTCTTAGAGGTTGACCACAGAGGAGGAGGTCAGCGTCGCCCCGTCTGCAGGAGGAGCCCAACGCCTGGCCTGTGTCACCGCTCTGTGCGCTTAACCCTCTGATGGCTCTTCAACCGCCTAAGGCCGCCGTAGCCATGAATTGGCAGCAAACGGGGCAAGTGGGAAAGAGGACCTGTCATCTGATACGCACAGGACTCCTCCTGACAACGCCTTCAGAGGCTTTCTCTCCACAAATATGGCACCATCTTTGTATGGGCAACAGGCTTAGCTCTCTGCCTTCTCTGTACACAGGACTTAATAGAGCTCTCTGTGATAGGGCTCTGTTGCTGCGGCACCCCCTGAGGATTCCTCACGGCCCCCCGGCTGAAAAACACTGGTGTATGCAATAATAAACCCCCCCGTATTGATGTCAATGTATGCAATAACAACCCCCAGCATTAGTATCAGTGGATGCAATAATCACCCCCAGGATCGGTGTCAGATGGTGCAATATTAATCCCCACCACTGATGTCAGTGGACGTAATAATGACCCCCCACATTAGTGTCAGTGGATGTGATAATAACGCCCAACATTGGTGCCAATGGGCCTATGAATAACCCCCAGCATTGGTCAGTGGGCATAATAATAACCCCCAGCATTGGTCAGTGGGCATAATAATAACCCCCAGCATTGGTCAGTGGGCATAATAATAACCCCCAGCATTGATGCAGTGGCTGCAATAATAACCACCCAGGATCGGTGTCAGATGATGCAATAATAATCCCCAGCACTGGTGTCAGTGGACGTAATAATGACCCCTAGCATTAGTGTCAGTGGATGTGATAATAACGCCCAACATTGGTGCCAATGGGCGTAAGAATTACCACCAGCATTGGTATCAGTGGACTCAATAATCACCCCCAGGATCGGTGTCAGATGGTGCAATAATAATCCCCAGCACTGGTGTCAGTGGATGTAATAATGACCCCCAGCATTAGTGTCAGTGGATGTGATAATAACGCCCAACATTGGTGCCAATAGGCGTAAGAATAACCCCCAGCATTGGTATCAGTGGACGCAATAATAACCCCCAGCATTGGTATCAGTGGACGCAATAAAAAACCCCAGCATTGGTATCAGTGGACGCAATAATAACCCCCAGCATTGGTATCAGTGGACGCAATAATAACCCCCAGCATTGGTATCAGTGGACGCAATAATAACCCCCAGCATTGGTATCAGTGGAACCAATAATAATCCCAGCATTGATATCAGTGGAACCAATAATCAACCTCAGGATCGGTGTCAGATGGTGCAATAATAATCCCCAGCACTGGTGTCAGTGGGCATAATAATAACCCCCAGCATTGGTGCAATGGCTGCAATAATAACCCCCAATGTTTTTATAAATAACTGCAATAATACCAACTGCAATGGTGGTCAGTGTTAAGCTCCCCTTCGATGGAAGTCGGTGGCCATGATGAGTCTCCAAGCTGCTACCTTCCTGCTTGCATGTGCGCCCAGTCCCATCACTGGCACAGCATACAACACACTGACATTGCAAGCTGGAAGTGATAATGTGGGTTGGCAGAGGGCGGGACCATAGTAGGTAGTGCTTCTGCTTAAATCTCTGGTGCCCAATGGGTGGCAAGCCAGCCAGCACACAGGGGGCCACACAGAGAGAGCCGATGGACCACGTGTTGGCTACCTAGGAATTTAAACCATCATGAGGTTATTTTGACAGCCAGAGTCTTTCTGTCCCAATCACAACTTGTCTTCTCCCGTCTTGTCTTGCTGTCACATGGACAGGAAATGAGGTCAGATCTTCACAGTGGGGTCACAGACGATAATAGAAATTGGAGAGAATCATTTATCCTTTACTGGGTTTGGGCTTTAAGTCATTTACCTGGCAAACACCCAACTACTTCCTTGTTCCCCTCACTGACCTACTGCTTCACCACCTATTGGCAAGATGGTAACTCCTGGAAACCCCATGCTCTTGCATCGAGTAGACATGAGTACAGCTCTGCCAGGTGAGCATGGACCTCATTGTTTTCTATGAGGTTTCCTGGTTTTCCCATGCTTCAGCTCATACCCTGGGTCTTCAAGCTAAACCTGGAGACCCAGGGTATGGGTCAATGACTCACTGGTTCATCACCCATGGACACAGAAAGGTTGCTGATTGGAAAACCAGTCTTGACATCTACTAGACATGAGTACAGCTCTACCAGGTGAGCATGGACCTCATTGTTTTCTATAAGGTTTCCTTGTTTTCCCATGCTTCAGCTCATACCCTGGGTCTTCAAGCTAAACCTGGAGACCCAGGGTATGGGTCAATGACTCACTGGTTCATCACCCATGGACACAGAAAGGTTGCTGATTGGAAAACCAGTCTTGACATCTACTAGACATGAGTACAGCTCTACCAGGTGAGCATGGACCTCATTGTTTTCTATAAGGTTTCCTTGTTTTCCCATGCTTCAGCTCATACCCTGGGTCTTCAAGCTAAACCTGGAGACCCAGGGTATGGGTCAATGACTCACTGGTTCATCACCCATGGACACAGAAAGGTTGCTGATTGGAAAACCAGTCTTGACATCTACTAGACATGAGTACAGCTCTACCAGGTGAGCATGGACCTCATTGTTTTCTATAAGGTTTCCTGGTCAATGACTCACTGGTTCATCACCCATGGACACAGGAAGGTCGCTGATTGGAAAACCAGTCTTGACATCTACTAGACATGAATACAGCTCTACCAGGTGAGCATGGACCTCATTGTTTTCTACAAGGTTTCCTGGTCAATGACTCACTGGTTCATCACCCATGGACACAGGAAGGTCGCTGAGTGGAAAACCAGTCTTGACATCTACTAGACATGAGTACAACTCTACCAGGTGAGCATGGACCTCATTGTTTTCCATGTGGCTTCCTGGTTTTACCGTGCTTCATGCCCTGGGTCTCCGGGCTAAACCCAGAGACCCAGGGTATGGGTGTCACAGACCCACGTCTTCCCCACCCATGGACACAGGATGGTACCCCATTGTTAAACCAAGCTCTTACATTTACGAGACATGAGTGCAGCACTAACAGGTGAGCATGGACTTCATTGTCTTCCATAAGGTTTTTACATTTTTCAATACTTATTGCATACTCTGGGTCTCCAGGCTAAACTCACATGACACCCTACGGCCAATTTCAGAAAGCTAGGACATTTCTACCAACTTTTCCCATCTGATTCTGAAACGGCTAGCTGCCTGGATGCCATGTTGATCCTCTTGCTTCATTACTTGTCGTTCATGGTTTGCACGACAGGCCAAGGACCCATCATTTGGATAAACGGTAGAATACCTCATTTTGTCTTCCGGAGCGCTATGGAAAACCCCAAACCTCAGACGCCCAGCTGTTGATCACTGTCAGAGCTATCTAAAAAATAACCGATCGCTCTATTTATGTGCGGCCCAAATGCCACCGACCAATTAGGGATACTCAGGGTATGGGTCAATGACTCAATGGTTCATCACCCATGGACACAGGAAGGTCGCTGATTGGAAAACCAGTCTTGACATCTACTAGACATGAGTACAGCTCTACCAGGGGAGCATGGATCTCATCTATAAAATAACCGATCGCTCTATCCATATACGGCCCAAATCCCACCGACCATTTAGGGACACTCAGGGTATGGGTCAATGACTCACTGGTTCATCACCCATGGACACAGGAAGGTCGCTGATTGGAAAACCAGTCTTAACATCTACTAGACATGAGTACAGCTCTACCAGGTGAGCATGGACCTCATCTAAAAAATAACCGATCGCTCTATCCATATACGGCCCCAAACCCCACCGACCAATTAGGGACACTCAGGGTATGGGTCAATGACTCACTGGTTCATCACCCATGGACACAGGAAGGTCGCCGATTGGAAAACCAGTCTTGACATCTCCTAGACATGAGTACAGCTCTACCAGGGGAGCATGGACCTCATCTAAAAAATAACCGATCGCTCTATCCATATACAGCCCAAATCCCACCAACCAATTAGGGAGACTCAGGGTATGGGTCAATGACTCACTGGTTCATCACCCATGGACACAGGAAGGTCGCTAATTGGAAAACCAGTCTTGACATCTACTAGACATGAGTACAGCTCTACCAGGCAAGCATGGATCTCATCTATAAAATAACCGATCGCTCTATCCATATACGGCCCAAATCCCACCGACCAATTAGGGGTTGCGGTCTTTACGTCACAAAGTTTCTTTTTCTATCTAAACTGTATCCCGCCGGTCTTTTCCATCTTGAGGGACACTGATGATCGATGCATGAAACATCAGCAGCTGGGGAGGTGTAATGTCCTGCACACGTATCTGTAATCTCCCAATCGTGTCGCCGGACGCAGAACCCGCTCTGATACAAAGCGTTAAATCCGCGACACGCTACAACGTCACACCTCAGGATTTCGGGGCCGGGAAAACACACAATGTGGCCATTTGTTTGGAGAGAGGAGGGGAAGAGGAAAATCATAAAACCCCCCCCACTTTATGAGCTGTTGCATGATCAGCGCTTGTAGGCGACGTAGCGAGCCTCTAAATCACTCCGGCCAGCTGTTCCCGCTTCTCTGAGGCCCAGCAGGTGTATCGCCCAGCGGGGCTGTGTCCCCTTCACCCCCCCACGGCCCAGCGCACACATCACAAATAATAAGGCCTTCTGCGCACCGGCAATCTATCATAGTTATGGCCGTCCCGGCGAGGCCTGACTTCTCAGACTGAAGTTTGCTTTACATGAGCCCTTCTCTTCCCGCGGATTATTAGCTACACTCTCTGCGCGGCTTTTAATTGAATAACCTCTGCCCCCTGGTGAGGCGGGGGACCCTGGGGGGGTGGGGTGGGGGGTCCCCTGTTTATTTGCACGGAAAAAAAAAAATAATAGACACATTGTGCCTTGGTGAAAGCAATTACCCGAGCCGGGCACATCTGGTGTGATTTAGGCTAATGGAAGAGGAGACTGTGTTTAGAGGGCCGGAGCATAGCGACAGGTGATAAGGGAGCCCGGAGGGCCCCACACGCTACAAGTGCAGGAGCTGGACACCCAGGAGAAACGCCTTTACCTTTGAAGGGCTACCTACACTTAACGGGACCTGTCCTTGGAAGAGGCTTGAGCAAGATTGGCTGAAATTAGACCAAAATTTTACAAGTGCCTTGCCTAGGATGAGGTGGGGTCACTAATCACTGGCCTTGCCTAGGATGAGGTGGGGTCACCAGTCACTGACCTTGCCTAGGATGAGGTGTGGTCACCAGTCACTGACCTTGCCTAGGATGAGGTGGGGTCACCAGTCACTGACCTTGCCTAGGATGAGGTGTGGTCACCAGTCACTGACCTTGCCTGGGATGAGGTGTGGTCACCAGTCATTGACCTTGCCTGGGATGAAATGTGGTCACCAGTCATTGGCCTTGCCTAGGATGAGGTGTGGTCACTAGTCATTGGCCTTGCCTAAGCTGATACCAGTCATTAACTTTGCCTAGGAGGAGGTGTATTCAGTAGGCATTGGCCTTGCCTAGGATGAGGTAAGGTCACCAATCATTGACCTTGCCTAGGATGAGGTATGGTCACCAGTCATTGGCCTTGCCTAGGATGAGGTATGGTCACCAGTCATTGGCCTTGCCTAGGATGAGGTGTGGTCAACAGTCACTGACCTTGCCTAAGCTGAGGATATCAGTCATTGACTTTGCCTAGAATGAGATGAGGTCTCCAGTCATTGACCTTGCCTAGAATGAGGTGTGGTCACCAGTCATTGGCCTTGCCTAGGATGAGGTGTGGTCACCAGTCATTGGCCTTGCCTAGGATGAGATGAGGTCTCTAGTCATTGACCTTGCCTAGAATGAGGTGTGGTCACCAGTCATTGGCCTTGCCTAGGATGAGGTGTGGTCAACAGTCACTGACCTTGCCTAGGATGACGTGTGGTCACCAGTCATTGTCCTTGCCTAGGATGAGGTGTGGTCAACAGTCACTGACCTTGCCTAGGATGAGGTATGGTCACCAGTCACTGACCTTGCCTAAGCTGAGGATACCAGTCATTGACTTTGCCTAGGATGAGGTGTGGTCACCAGTCACTGACCTTGCCTAGGATGAGGTATGCTCTCCAGTCATTGACCTTGCCTAGGATGAGGTGTGGTCACCAGTCATTGACCTTGCCTAGGATTAGGGGGGTCACCAGTCATTGACCTTGCCTCGGATGAAATTTGGTCACTAGTCATTGACCTTGCCTAAGCTGAGGATACCAGTCATTGACCTTGCCTAGGATGAGGTGTGGTCACTAGTCATTGACCTTGCCTAGAATGAGGTGAGGTCCCAAGTCATTGACCTTGCCTAGGATGAGGTGAGGTCACTAGTCATTGACCTTGCCTAAGCTGAGGATACCAGTCATTGACCTTGCCTAGGATGAGGTGAGGTCCCCAGTCATTGACCTTGCCTAGGATGAGGTGTGGTCACTAGTCATTGACCTTGCCTAGAATGAGGTGTGGTCACTAGTCATTGACCTTGCCTAAGCTGAGGATATCAGTCATTGACCTTGCCTGGGAGGAGGTGTAGTCACTAGGCATTGACCTTGCTTAGGATTAGGTGTGGTCACCAGTCATTGACCTTGCCTAGGATGAAGTGTGGTCACCAGTCATTGACCTTGCCTAGGATGAGGTGTGGTCACTAGGCATTGATGTTCCCTAGGATGAGGTATGGTCACCAGTCACTGACCTTGCCTAGGATGAGGTGTGGTCACCAGTCATTGACCTTGCCTAGGATGAGGTGTGGTCACCAGTCATTGACATTACCTAGGATGAGGTGTGGCCACCAGTCACTGACTTTGCCTAGGATGAGGTGTGGTCACCAGTCATTGGCCTTGCCTAGGATAAGGTGTGGTCACCAGTCATTGGCCTTCCCTAGGATGAGGTGTGGTCACCAATCACTGACCTTGCCTAGGATGAGGTGTGGTCACCAATCACTGACCTTGCCTAGGATGAGGTATGGTCACCAGTCACTGACCTTGCCTAGGCTATGGCGAGATGATCAGTCGCTGGCTTGCCTAGGCTAAGATTATGCCATCAGTCTGCTGCAGGCAGGAGGAAGCATTTCCTCAGTCTCCCCCCCCCCCCCCCACCAGTGATCAGACTGCAACATTTTAACTTTGTAGCAAGTCCCAAGGTGAGAAGCTGCTGCAGGGGGCTGAGCTGTGTCAGACATTTGTGGTCACAGCCAAGAACTGAACAAGCACCAAGATTTACATGATCCTGTCATCTCTGAGCCGGCATCTCAGTCCAGGAAGTAGATGGTGACCCTGGATGATGCCGGAACAAAGATGGCGCCTTCCTTCTAAGCAGATGAAGGTATTATCAGGGGAAGGACTGTGATCTCTGTGGGAGGTAATAGATTTCTGGTGTGTAAGGCTCTGTTCTCTGCTACCTACTACTGAGGCAAGGGGAAGGCAGAGATGAGGGGGCTGCAGCTGCACAGACAGGTGCAGGATCTGTAGGAGGAGTTCTGTCCTCCTCTCTGCTGCCGACTGCTGAGTCAAGGTGGAGGTGGAGATGAGGGGGGTGCGGCAGCTGCACAGAGAAGTGCAGGATCTGGCGGAGGAGTTCGGTCCTATTCTCTGCTTATGACTGCTGAGGCAAGGTGAAGGCAGAGATGAAGGGGGTGCCACAGCTGCACAGACAGGTGCAGGATCTGTAGGAGGTATTCTGTCCTCCTCTCTGCTGCTGATTGCTGAGACAGGGGGATGGTGAGAGGCAGAGACAAAACTCTCCGAGGTTGCACAAAGAAGCGCAGGATCTGGCGGAGGAGTTCTGTCCTCTCTGCTGACTGCTGAATCAAGGTTGAGGTGGAGATGAGGGGGAAGCAGCAGTTTCACAGAGAGGTGCAGGATCTGTAGGAGGAGTTCTGTCCTCCTCTCTGCTGCCGACTGCTGAGTCAAGGTGGAGGTGGAGATCAGGGGGGTGCCGCAGCTGCACAGACAGGTGCAGGATCTGTAGGAGGAGTTCTGTCCCATTCTCTGCTTCCGACTGCTGAGAAAAGGTAAAGGCAGAGATGAGGGGGGGGTGCGGCAGCTGCACAGACAGGTGCAGGATCTGTAGGAGGTGTTCTGTCTTCCTCTCTGCTGCTGATTGCTGAGACAGGGGGATGGTGGGAGGCAGAGACAAAACTCTACGAGGCTGTACAAAGAAGCGCAGGATCTGGCGGAGGAGCTCTGTCCTCCTCTCTGCTGCAGTCTGCTGAGACAAGGTGGAGGCGGAAAGGAAGGGGTGCCGCAGCTGCACAGAGAGGTGCAGGATCTGTAAGAGGTGTTCTGTCCTATTCTCTGCTGCCGACTACTGAGACAAGGGGAAGGCAGAGATGAGAGGGGCGCATCAGCTGCACAGAGAGGTGCAGGATCTGTATGAGGAGTTCTGTCCTCTCTGTTGATGACTGCTGCGTCAAGGTGGAGGCGGAGTTTAGGGATGTGCCGCAGCTGCACAGACAGGTGCAGGATCTGTAGGAGGAGTTCTGTCCTATTCTCTGCTTCTGACTGCTGAGACCAAGGTGAAGGCAGAGATGAGGGGGGTGTGACAGCTGCACAGAGACGTGCAGGATCTGTAGGAGGAGTTCTGTCCTCCTCTCTGCTGCTGATTGCTGAGACAGAGGGATGGTGCGAGGCAGAGACAAAACTCTCCAAGGTTGCACAGAGAAGCGCAGGATCTTTCCTCTCTGCTGACTGCTGAGTCAAGGTTGAGGTGGAGATGAGGGGGGTGCGGCAGCTGCACAGACAGGTGCAGGATCTGTAGGAGGAGTTCTGTCCTCCTCTCTGCTGCAGTCTGCTGAGACAAGGTGAAGGCAGAGATGAGGGGGGTGCGGCAGCTGCACAGACAGGTGCAGGATCTGTAGGAGGAGTTCTGTCCTCCTCTCTGCTGCCGACTGCTGAGTCAAGGTGGAGGTGGAGATCAGGGGGGTGCCGCAGCTGCACAGACAGGTGCAGGATCTGTAGGAGGAGTTCTGTCCTATTCTCTGCTTCTGACTGCTGAGACCAAGGTGAAGGCAGAGATGAGGGGGGTGTGACAGCTGCACAGAGACGTGCAGGATCTGTAGGAGGAGTTCTGTCCTCCTCTCTGCTGCTGATTGCTGAGACAGGGGGATGGTGCGAGGCAGAGACAAAACTCTCTGAGGCTGCACAGAGAAGCGCAGGATATTTCCTCTCTGCTGACTGCTGAGTCAAGGTTGAGGTGGAGATGAGGGGGCGGCAGCTGCACAGACAGGTGCAGGATCTGTAGGAGGAGTTCTGTCCTCCTCTCTGCTGCAGTCTGCTGAGACAAGGTGGAGACGGAAATGAGGGGGGTGCGGCAGCTGCACAGACAGGTGCAGGATCTGTATGAGGAGTTCTTCTGTATGAGGAGTTCTGTCCTATTCTCTGCTACTGACTGCTGAGACAAGGGGAAGGCAGAGATGAGGGGGGTGCCACAGCTGCACAGAGAGGTGCAGGATCAGGTGGCGGAGTTCTGTCCTCCTCTCTGCTTCAGTCTGCTGAGACAAGGTGGAGGCGGAGACAAGGGGGTGCTGCAGCTGCGGGAGAGTTGCGAGGGCCGCATGAAATGGCCTGTCAGGCCGGATTCAGCCTTCAGGCCTTGCGTTTGACACATGTGACCTATATCTACACCTCAGTCATAATATTGGATGAGAACAAGAATATAAAATAAAGACATAAAGCCTCGGGACTCCACCGCCGTTCATCCATGTTCCCCAGTGTTCTCAATATGGCATTCCCTTGGTCAGCCTGATTTGAAATTTCAACTGTTGGAAATGGTAGAAATGCTCAATTGGCAAGAAATTGTATCCATCCATCATGTTTAGTTGCAGTGCGGGGATGGGGCCCTTCCCTTGCCTGTCCCCTTGTCATCCGCCTGTTGCAGTGCAGTATCAGGTAGGCAGTATGGGCCCCATGATTCCCTATAGTGGCCCTAGTGGCTTCAGTGAAATGTTACAGCCCAGCAGATGGATACAGAGGCGTCGATCGTTTCCTGCTCAGGGCTCACACATTGTTCCCCCCCATCCCTGGTGAGCGTGGGAGGGGCGAGGACTCCCGGCACCCCCCCCCCCCCCGGCTACAGTAGGAATGATTGTTATATTTTACGGTGTGATAAAACGGCACCTGAAGACGGATTGCTCACACGTGTGACTTTTATGCTCCAGTGTTACATTTACAATCGATTTACAGATCGCCATTGTACAAATCATAAGAAAAACTTTCCACTGATACGTTCGCTGTGCAACGGCTCATTTCCTTCGAGGGTGTGGACAGTCGTCTCCCCTTCCTGCTTTTATCGTGTGGTTAGGGCAGAGCTCTGCCAAAGCCAAGGATTCAGGAATACGTCGGGGAAACAGGAGCTGGCCACACGCAACCAATCGATTAAAAGTCGCTAATGGCGTAATGGAAGCATCTACAAGAATGGACACAATCTGATACATTTTGGGGTCTCCTGGTCCTTTAAGGGTGTCAGCAACCAGGAAGCAGACGGTGACCCTGGATGATGCCTGAACAAAGATGGTGCCGTCCTTCTAGCGAGAAAAGCAGATGCCTCGTTTCCTGCGTCATCTAGCTTTCTTTCCAGCCCTTGGCCCACCCCTTTCAGCCATTGAATTTCAGTTCTATCAATTATGGGCGCTCATCAACGTCATATGTGGGCGTTACCTATGGCAATCTTCCATCCATCATGGGGTTTTGATATTTGCATAACTCCTCCCAAGAGCCAGCCCACTGCTTGCATCAGGGCTGAGGAGTACTGAGTGTGGGTGCTGTGTTGTTCTCAGTACAGCACCCAGCTTGACGTCCTTGATGTAGGGTAGAGTCTGGTCAGGTAAAATGAACGTTTCATTCATGACACGTTTCATGGGTCCCCAACCACACTTCCTCAGGTTCTCTAATTCAATAATACTTCAAGACTGAGGTCAGGAGCCTGAGGACCACCATCCAAACCCTAGCCTGCCCCCTGGGAGGACCATCAAAATAGGACTCAGTGGTCTTCCCTTACAAGCAAAACAAGGGCAGCAACATAAGTCCTAAGTGCAAATATGACCACCTTGCTTTCTGATCCCAACGAATGGCCCTCAAGGCTTCCTAGGAGGAGCAATCTCTCCAGATTCCAACAAATGACCCTCAAGACTTCTTAGAAGGAGAAACTACTCCAGATCCTTACAAGCAAAACAAGGGCAGCAACATAAAACCTTAATACAAATATGACCACCTTGCTTTCTGATCCCAACGAATGGCCCTCAAGGCTTCAGAGGAGGAGAAATCTCTCCAGATCTCTACAAATGTTCCTCAGTGCTTTCTAGGGGGAGAAATCTCTCCAGATCCCAATAAATGATCCTCAGTGCTTTCTAGGGGGAGAAATCTCTCCAGATCCCAATAAATGATCCTCAGTGCTTTCTAGGGGGAGAAATCTCTCCAGATCCCAATAAATGACCCTCAGTGTTTCCTAGGAGGAGAAATCTCTCCAGACTCCAACAAATGGCCCTCAAGACTTCTTAGGAGGAGAGATCTCTCCAGATCTATACAAATGGTCCTCAATGCTTTCTAGAAGGACAAATCTCTCCAGATCCCTATAAATGGTCCTCAAGGCTTCCTAGGAGAAGAACCCTCTCCAGATCCCTACAAATGGTTCCCAAGGCTTCCTAGGAGAAGAAACCTCTCCAGATCCCTACAGATGGCCCTCAAGGCTTCTTATGAGACGAAACCTCTCCAGATTCCTACAAATGGCCCTCAAGGCTTCTTAGGAGAAATCCCTCTATATCCCCACAAATGGTCCCCAAGGCTTCCTAGAAGGAGAAACTTCTCCAGATCCTTACAAGCAAAACAAGGGCAGCAACATAAAACCTTAATACAAATATGACCACCTTGTTTCTAATCCCAACGAATGGCCCTCAAGGCTTCTGAGGAGGAGAAATCTCTCCAGATCTCTACAAATGTTCCTCAGTGCTTTCTAGCAGGAGAAATCTCTCCAGATCCCAATAAATGACCCTCAGTGTTTCCTAGGAGGAGAAATCTTTCCAGACTCCAACAAATGGCCCTCAAGACTTCTTAGGAGGAGAAACCTCTCCAGATCCCAACAAATAGCCCTCAAGGCTTCCTAGGAGGAGAGATCTCTCCAGATCTATACAAATGGTCCTCAATGCTTTCTAGGAGGACAAATCTCTCCAGATCCCTATAAATGGTCCCCAAGGCTTCCTAGGAGGACAAATCTCTCCAGATCCCTATAAATGGTCCCCAAGGCTTCCTAGGAGAAGAACCCTCTCCAGATCCCTACAAATGGTTCCCAAGGCTTCCTAGGAGAAGAAACCTCTCCAGATCCCTACAGATGGCCCTCAAGGCTTCTTATGAGAAGAAACTTCTCCAGATCCCTACAAATGGCCCTCAATGCTTCTTAGGAGAAATCCCTCTATATCCCCACAAATGGTCCCCAAGGCTTCCTAGGAGAAGAAACCTCTCCATATCCCTACAAATGGCCCTCAAGGCTTCTTAGGAGGGAAAACCTCTCCAGATTACAACAGATGGCCCCTTAAGCCTTTCGTAGAAGGAGACATTTCTCCAGATCCCAACAAATGGCCCTCAAGGCTTCCTAGGAAGTGAAATCTCTCCAGATCCAAACAAATGGCCCTCAAGGCTTCTTAGGAGAAGAAATCTCTCCAAATCCCAATAAATGGCCCTCAAGGGTTTTTAGCAGAAGAAACCTCTCCAGATTCCAACAAGCGGCCCTCAAGGCTTCTTAGGAGGAATGGTCTTCCCTTACAAGCAAAACAAGGGCAGAAACATAAAACCTTAGTACAAATATGACCACCTTGCTTTCTGATCCCAACAAATGACCCTCAAGACTTCTTAGAAGGAGAAACCTCTCCAGATCCTAACAAATATTCCTCAATACTTCCTAGAAGGAGAAATCTCCCCAGATTCCAACAAATTGCCCTCAAGGCTTTCTAGGGGGAGAAATGCCTCCAGTTGCCTATAATTGGACAGCAGCCATATCGGGAACAATCTCCCTCTTTCTAGGAGAAAATTATGAACACACTGATCATAAGTATATCCAACCAATTAGTCCAAGTGCCAGAAGGATTTGGGGCAGCAACAACAAAACAAATTTGAATAACAGTAACTCTGAATGTGGCACTGGTGGAAGTCCATCTCTATCAATCTGCCTTTGCCAGTTGTATGGTGGCCTGATATCTCCATAACCATTGTGAGCACCAGGATTTCCCTGGCAACCTTTGTAAGTCACTGAGTTATGATGGGGTCAAACGTTGCTAGATATTGCACTGCACATGGGGTTTACATTTTATGGCCTTTAAAACCAGGATGCCCCAAGACCTTTGTCCTCTTGTTGGACCCCTTGTTGTCACCACATGCTGAAGCTATTCCAGGGCCAAAGGTGGCCAGATCCCACACTGTACATGGAGGTTTCCATTTGTATGGCCATTGTAAACATCAGGATCCCCCAGGACCCTTTGTCCGCTGGTTGGACCACTTGTTGTCACCATATGCTGCAGCTATTCTAGGAGACAAAACCGGCCTGATCCATCACTGTACATGATGTACCCATTGTGAACATCAGGATGCCTCGAGACCCTTTGTCCCCTTGTTGGACTCCTCGTTGTCACCACATGTTGCAGCTATTCTAGGGGCCGAAGGTGGCCAGATCCCTCACTGTACATGATGTACCCATTGTGAACATCAGGATGCCCCAAGACCCTTTGTCCCCTTGTTGGAACCCTTGTCCCCACATGCTGCAGCTATTCCAGGCCAAAGGTGGATAGATCCTGCACTGTACATGGGATTTTCATTTATATGACCACTGTGAACATCAGGATCCCCCAGAACCCTTTGTCCCTTGATTAGACCCCTTGTTGTCACCACATGCTGCAGCTATTCCAGGGTCAAAGGTGGCAAGATCCCTCACTGTACAAGGTGTACCCAGTGTGATCATCTGGATGCCCCAGGACCCTTTGTAAATCATTGTCACCATGTGCTGCAGCAATTCCTGGGGCCAAATCTGGCCAGATCTCTCACTGTACGTGGTGTACCTGGTGTGAACACCAGGATGCTCCTGGACCCTTTGTAAATTGTTGTCACCATGTGCTGCAGCTATTCTAGGGGCCAAAGATGGTTAGATCCCTCACTATTCCCCGTGTGAACATTAGGATGCTCCTGGACCCTTTGTAAATCATTGTCATCACATGCTGCAGCAATTCCTGGGGCCAAAGCTGGCCAGATCCCTCACTGTACACGGTGTACCCAGTGTGAACATCAGGATGCCCCGAAATCCTTTGTATTCAGGTTGGACCCCCTGTTGTCACCACATGCTGCAGATATTCTAAGGGCCAAAGGTGGCCAGATCCCTCACCGTACGTGGTGTACACAGTGTGAACACCAGGATGCCCCAGGACCCTTTGTAAATCATTGTCACCACGTGCTGCAGCTATTCTAGGGGCCAAAGGTGGATAGATCCCTCACTGTACGTGTGAACACCAGGATGCCCCAAAATCCTTTGTCCCCTGCTTGGACCCCCTGTTGTCACCACATGCTGCAGATATTCTAGGGGCCAAAGCTGGCCAGATCCTTCACCGTACGTGGTGTACCCAGTGTGAACACCAGGATGCCCCGAAATCCTTTGTATCCAGGTTGGACCCCATGTTGTCACCACATGCTGCAGGTATTCTAGGGGCCAAAGCTGGCCAGATCCCTCACCGTACGTGGTGTACACAGTGTGAACACTAGGATGCCCCAGGACTCTTTGTAAATCGTTGTCACCACGTGCTGCAGCTATTCTAGGGGCCAAAGGTGGATAGATCCCTCACTGTACGTGTGAACACCAGGATACCCCAAAATCCTTTGTCCCCTGGTTGGACCCCCTGTTGTCACCACATGCTGCAACAATTCCTGGGGCTAAAGCTGGCCAGATCCCTCACCGTACGTGGTGTACCCAGTGTGAACACTAGGATGCCCCAGGACCCTTTGTAAATCGTTGTCACCACGTGCTGCAGCTATTCCAGGGGCCAAAGCTGGCCAGATCCCTCACTGTACGTGGTGTACCCGATGTGAACATCAGGATCCCCCAGGACCCTTTGTCCCCTGGCTGTACCCCCTGTTGTCACCACGTGCTGCAGCTATATTAGGGGTCAAAGCTGGCCAGATCCCTCACCGTACGTGGCGTACCCAATGGAAAGACCAGGATACCCCTGGACCCTTTGTAAATCGTTGTCACCACGTGCTGCAGCAATTCCTGGGGCCAAAGCTGGCCAGATCCCTCACTGTACCCAGTGTGAACACCAGGATGCCCCTGGACCCTTTGTAAATCGTTGTCACCACGTGCTGCAGCAATTCCTGGGGCCAAAGCTGGCCAGATCCCTCACTGTACACGGGATTTCCATTTTTTCCGGCCACTGCCAGCAGATGCTAACGAGACACATGAGGGCCCAACAGCTGGCATCCAGTTACGCTTCGTCTGGGACACATGAAAAGAAATTTCTCTCGTTTTTACCCAGCAGGGAGAAGACGAAGTGCCAGAACTCCTCGTTTTGACAAGTCAGAATATACGATGTACATGGAGTGTGCAGCATGTGTGCGATGATCAAACCTCTCCGCCTGCTGTGCACCCCCCTGATGGATCCTTCACATGACCCACGTCCCCCAGAACGCTCCTCTAAAACACCAAAAACATGGAGTATGTGCCACGGACTCCGTCCGCTACTGATCCTGGCATAACAATCCACCCCGGGCAACCCTCTGTGGCCCCAGGAATGCCAACGCGGCCTCTCGAAGATATTATTGCTTGGGAAGCAACTTTAGCATGCCGTCAGTGCGGTGAATTAGGTCCTTCACCCGAATGCAGTATAGCCGTGGCCTTGGCTGTAGCTGCTCGAGGGGTACGCCGGGGCTGCAGTAGCCATCTTGTGACCTCAGCGCCGTGTCCTGCTGCGACCCCAAAAGTTGGAGCTTCGTTGGGGGCGGGGCTCAGGGGGAGATTGGCAGTTGGGGGTTGGCAGAAACGCTCTACAGTCCATTTCACATGATTTCCTATGGATCTAGTATGGCAGTCACAATTTTGGCCGTATTCAATATATTTTAAAATATATTTCAATAAATATACAGTGTATGTGAGAATATATATATATATACTGCATGCTGAAATGCGTTTTTTATATATTACAAAATATATGAAAAATATTTTTTAAAATATATTTTTTTTAAATATATTCTTCACATATTTTTAACATATAAAAAAAGTAATTTTAACATATATTTGTAAATGCGTTCCAAAAAATGTAGATTAAATGTATTTTTAAAGACATGCGGTATATTTGAAATTTATTTTTAAAAATATTTTTCATATATTTTGTAATAAAAACACATTTCAACATACAGTATAAATATATATTTATTGAAATATATTTTTAAATATATTGAATACGGACAAAATTGTAGCCTTTCAAATATATTTTTCTTCCATATGGGAGGGTTGCGGCTGAGGACTAGGATTATGGCCCCGTTCACACCTACGCAGTTTGCGTTTCGCAGATCATTTTTCATTTTTTTCATCCGTTTTTAACGCGTTTTGAGTTTTGTTCAGCCACTTTTTTTGTTATATTGTAAAGCGCTGAGTGAACAGTTGGCGCCATATAAATCCTGTATAATAATAATGTTAAAGTGGAAATTTTTTTTTTTTGCTGGGCAGAATAAAGATGCAAAACACAGCAAAAATGCGTCAAAAACGCACTACCATGTATTTCAGCAGCTTCTCCATTGAAGTCTATTATAGCAAAAATGCTGCTTTTTGCTTTAACCACTTTCAGTCCGAACACTTCCCCCCCCCTTCCAGTCCAGACACTTCCCCCCCTTCCAGTCCAGACACTCCCCCCCCCCCCTTCCAGTCCGAACACTTCCCCCCCTTCCAGTCCAGACACTCCCCCCTTCCAGTCCAGACACTCCCCCCCTTCCAGTCCAGACACTTCCCCCCCTTCCAGTCCAGACACTTCCCCCCCTTCCAGTCCAGACACTTCCCCCCCTTCCAGTCCAGACACTCCCCCCCCCCTTCCAGTCCGAACACTTTCCCCCCTTCCAGTCCGGACACTTCCCCCCCCTTCCAGTCCAGACACTCCCCCCCCCTTCCAGTCTGAACACTTTCCCCCTTCCAGTCCGGACACTTCCCCCCCTTCCAGTCCAGACACTCCCCCCCCCCTTCCAGTCCGAACACTTTCCCCCCTTCCAGTCCGGACACTTTCCCCCCCTTCCAGTCCAGACACTCCCCCCCCCCCTTCCAGTCCGAACACTTTCCCCCCTTCCAGTCCGGACACTCCCCCCCCCCTTCCAGTCCGAACACTTTCCCCCCTTCCAGTCCAGACACTTCCCCCCCTTCCAGTCCAGACACTCCCCCCCCCCCTTCCAGTCCGGACACTTTCCCCCCTTCCAGTCCGGACACTTTCCCCCCTTCCAGTCCGGACATTTTCCCCCCTTCCAGTCCGGACACTCCCCCCCCCCTTCCAGTCCGGACACTTCCCCCCCCCCTTCCAGTCCGGACACTTTCCCCCCCCCCCTTCCAGTCCGGACACTTTCCCCCCCCCTTCCAGTCCGGACACTTTCCCCCCCCCCCTTCCAGTCCGGACACTCCCCCCCACCCTTCCAGTCCGAACACTTTCCCCCCTTCCAGTCCGGACACTTCCCCCCCTTCCAGTCCAGACACTCCCCCCCCCCTTCCAGTCCGAACACTTTCCCCCCTTCCAGTCCGGACACTCCCCCCCTTCCAGTCCGGACACTTTCCCCCCCTTCCAGTCCAGACACTTTCCCCCCTTCCAGTCCGGACACTCCCCCCCTTCCAGTCCGGACACTTTCCCCCCTTCCAGTCCAGACACTTTCCCCCCTTCCAGTCCAGACACTTCCCCCCCTTCCAGTCCAGACACTTCCCCCCCTTCCAGTCCAGACACTTCCCCCCCCCCTTCCAGTCCGGACACTTTCCCCCCCCTTCCAGTCCGGACACTTCCCCCCCCCTTCCAGTCCGGACACTTCCCCCCCCCCCCTTCCAGTCCGGACACTTCCCCCCCCCCCCCTTCCAGTCCGGACACTTCCCCCCCTTCCAGTCCGGACACTTTCCCCCCCTTCCAGTCCGGACACTTTCCCCCCCTTCCAGTCCGGACACTTTCCCCCCCTTCCAGTCCGGAAACTTTCCCCCCCTTCCAGTCCGGACACTTTCCCCCCCTTCCAGTCCGGACACTTTCCCCCCCTTCCAGTCCGGACACTTTCCCCCTCCTTCCAGTCCGGACACTTCCCCCCCCCCCCCTTCCAGTCCGGACACTTCCCCCCCTTCCAGTCCAGACACTCCCCCCCCCTTCCAGTCCGAACACTTTCCCCCCTTCCAGTCCGGACACTCCCCCCCCCCTTCCAGTCCGAACACTTTCCCCCCTTCCAGTCCAGACACTTCCCCCCCTTCCAGTCCAGACACTTCCCCCCCTTCCAGTCCGGTCACTTCCCCCCCCCTTCCAGTCCGGACACTTTCTCCCCCCTTCCAGTCCGGACACTTCCCCCCCTTCCAGTCCGGACACTTCCCCCCCCCCCCCTTCCAGTCCGGACACTTCCCCCCCCCCCCCCTTCCAGTCCGGACACTTCCCCCCCTTCCAGTCCGGACACTTTCCCCCCCTTCCAGTCCGGACACTTTCCCCCCCTTCCAGTCCGGACACTTTCCCCCCCTTCCAGTCTGGACACTTCCCTTTCCCCCCCTTCCAGTCCGGACACTTCCCTTTCCCCCCCTTCCAGTCCGGACACTTCCCCCCCCCTTCCAGTCCGGACACTTCCCCCCCCCTTCCAGTCCGGACAATTTCCCCCTCCTTCCAGTCTGGACACTTCCCCCCCCCCCCCTTCCAGTCCGGACACTTCCCCCCCTTCCAGTCCAGACACTCCCCCCCCCCTTCCAGTCCGAACACTTTCCCCCCTTCCAGTCCGGACACTCCCCCCCCCCTTCCAGTCCGAACACTTTCCCCCCTTCCAGTCCAGACACTTCCCCCCCTTCCAGTCCAGACACTTCCCCCCCTTCCAGTCCGGACACTTCCCCCCCCCTTCCAGTCCGGACACTTTCCCCCCTTCCAGTCCGGACACTTTCACCCCCTTCCAGTCCGGACACTCCCCCCCTTCCAGTCCGGACACTCCCCCCCTTCCAGTCCGGACACTTCCCCCCCCCTTCCAGTCCGGACACTTTCCCCCCTTCCAGTCCGGACACTTCCCTTTCCCCCCCTTCCAGTCCGGACACTTTCCCCCCTTCCAGTCCGGACGCTTCCCCCCCCTTCCAGTCCGGACACTTTCACCCCCTTCCAGTCCGGACACTTTCACCCCCTTCCAGTCCAGACACTCCCCCCCCCCCTTCCAGTCCGGACACTTTCCCCCCCTTCCAGTCCGGACACTTCCCCCCCTTCCAGTCCGGACACTTTCAGCGCTATCACACTTTGAATGACAATTGCGCGGTCATGCAACACTGTACCCGTATGATTTTTTTTAGCATTTTTCAGACAGATAAAGCTTTATTTTGGTGGTATTTATTCACCGCTGGGAGTTTTATTTTTTTGTGCTGTATAAATGAAAAAATCCAAAAATTTTGAAAAAAGTGTTTTTCTTATAAAATTTTGCAAATAAATAATATTTCATCATAAATCTTGGCCAAAATGTATTCAGTTATCTTTTTTGTAAAAAGAAAAAACCCAAATTAGTTTATAACCAAAAACTATAATTTAAAAAAAAAAATGTTTTAGTATTATTTTATTTTTATAGATAATTATGTATGTTTTTTTTTTACATACTGTCACCCTAGCAGTAGGGTCACCATGGCGACACTGTACTACTTGTGGGGGGTGATGAAGATTTTTTTTTTTCACTGATTGCTTTTACACCCATAAAGGCTGTAACCGCAATCATTTCTCCTTCTCTCTGGTGGCATTCTTGCAGCCATTGAGAAATACTGTGTGAGCTGTGATTGGTCACAGCTTGTCACATGGTACAAGGCTGTTTTGAATAGCCCTGTACCATGTGATCTCTGTGATCATTCACAGATTTCACACGTAGTAAGCAATTATGTCAGGAGTGACATCTTGCTTATTACTTTGCATGTGATCACTGATTGGCCAATCAGTGATCACATGATCGGGACCTCACACAGAGGTCCCATCTGACGATTGGTGTTCCACTGTGCCTGAAGGACGCAGGGGGCACCGGATCGTGGTGCCGTGCGATCCCAGGGAGCATGCACAGCTTGAAAATGCGGGTGCCGTTTATGAATGACAACCAGCCCCTGGAGTGCCATGTCCAGCCGTTTATATACATGGGCCGGATGGAAGGTGGTTAGGGCCGGTTCACACTCCATGCATTTTAGTTGCTTTTTTTTCTGCATCCAAATCGCACAGAAAGTCGGTGATCTGGTTGTCAGTGTCATAGTTCACATCAGAGCTTGCAGTTCCAGTGCGTTCCGGGTGCAGAAAAAAACGTGGAACGCGGTAAGATGCATCGAAAACGCATTGGAACGCACCAAACGCACCAAAAATGCACATTTTAAATTGAAAAAGGGAGAGGAAAAAAATTAACTGGAATGCATAGAAAACGCACCAGAATGCCTCAAAAATGCATAAAAAATGCTCATACAAAACCGCGCCCGGAACGCATCTGGACTGCGTTTCTATAGTGCGAACCGCTCCAAAGGTCAGTTCACACTCCATGCGTTTAAGTTGCTTTTTTCTGTGTCCAAAACGCACTGAAAGTTGGTGATATGGTGGTCAGTGTCATACCGCGCTTGCTGGAAAACGCTGGACTGCAGTGACAGGTCCTTGCCTGCCGATGTCCTGGGAATTGGAAGGGCGATCGTGACCCGTGTGTGGATGCGGTCGGTCTGATACATGAGGACTCTTCTGTTGTCATCACCTGCCACGTGTGTCTGGTGGGACGCGTAACGCTACCTCCGGTGCGCGTGACGCGACTTTATGACCGCCGGCCGGATAATAATATCTTGCAGCCCGCTCTCCGGAATGTCAGGCGGCACTTCCAGACGTTTTACAATTTCCCCCGGACTCTTCATCACCCGTCCAGGACATCAGCACCTCGTCCTCGCTGCGCCGCGCGCCGTAAAACTGTCCATCTCGGATACACAGAACGACCCCCCGCGGTGCGTATATTGGAGGGTCGACCTGATTGGTTTTACTGCCATCTGCCGCGCCACGCGCTGACCTCAAAGCTATTAAAATGTCTCCCTGTAAACAATGTTACTTTGTATCTCTCCATCTCCCGTCTGATCGATGTTTATAAACAATGTTACTTTGTATCTCTCCATCTCCCGTCTGATCGATGTTTATAAACAATGTTACTTTGTATCTCCCGTCTGATCGATGTTTATAAACAATGTTACTTTGTATCTCTCTATCTCCCGTCTGATCGATGTTTATAAACAATGTTACTTTGTATCTCTCCATCTCCCGTCTGATCGATGTTTATAAACAATGTTACTTTGTATCTCTCCATCTCCCGTCTGATCGATGTTTATAAACAATGTTACTTTGTATCTCCATCTCCCGTCTGATCGATGTTTATAAACAATGTTACTTTGTATCTCTCCATCTCCCGTCTGATCGATGTTTATAAACAATGTTACTTTGTATCTCTCTATCCCCCGTCTGATCGATGTTTATAAACAATGTTACTTTGTATCTCTATCTCCCGTCTGATCGACGTTTATAAACAATGTTACTTTGTATCTCTCTATCCCCCGTCTGATCGATGTTTATAAACAATGTTACTTTGTATCTCTCCATCTCCCGTCTGATCGACGTTTATAAACAATGTTACTTTGTATCTCTCTATCCCGTCTGATCGATGTTTATAAACAATGTTACTTTGTATCTCTCCATCTTCCGTCTGATCGATGTTTATAAACGATGTTACTTTGTATCTCTCCATCTCCTGTCTGATCGATGTGTATAAACAATGTTACTTTGTATCTCTCCATCTCCCGTCTGATCGATGTTTATAAACAATGTTCCTTTGTATCTCTCCATCTCCCGTCTGATCGATGTTTATAAACAATGTTACTTTGTATCTCTCCATCTCCCGTCTGATCGATGTTTATAAACAATGTTCCTTTGTATCTCTCCATCTCCCGTCTGATCGATGTTTATAAACAATGTTACTTTGTATCTCTCCATCTCCCGTCTGATCGATGTTTATAAACAATGTTACTTACATACGTTGTACCTGTTTATCTGCACACATCTCATCTTTACATCTGTTCAAAGAGCAGAATTCGTACAGCTTGTCTGAACTTCCAGAAAGCCGGGGGCGGGGAGCTGAGAGCAGAGCTCTGAGAGCTGATTGGAGGGAAGAGACACCGCCCCTCCACACAGCACACAGTAACAGAGCTGAGGCTGTCCATCACAGGCTGTGTGCTGGAGCTCCCTTCCCTGTCACCATTTATCTCTTGGTGTCAGGAAAACTTGTCAGAAGTGACTCATGCTGATAGCAGAGGAAGGAGGCAGGAGACAGAAATGACGGTCAGTGCTATTGACTGAGACAAGGACACACTATAGAGGGATGTGCTTTGTCCAGGCTTCATGTTGGAGGTTCACAACCAGGGGCGGACTGACAACTCATGGGGCCCCCGGGCAATAGGGGATCATGGGGCCCCTGTGTCCTTGCCCAAACTCCAAAAAGCCTATGAAAAAGGTACCAGGGGCATCTCATGTGGCCCCCTACTGACCCCGGGCCCTCGGGCAGTGCCGAGTTTCCAAATGGTCAGTCCGCCCCTGATCCTGCACCTTTTTGGTGCGATCAGAGCCATACAAAATGTACAGCTCCGATCAGACCGCACGCAAATCACATGCGATTGGCAGAGGAATGCGGTGTGGTTTCAGGATCACGTGATTGGCAGGGAAATGTGGTGCAGATCCAGAATCACATGCGATTGGCAGGAGAATGCGGTGCGGATCCAGAATCACATGCGATTGTCAGGGGAATGCGGTGCGGATCCAGAATCACATGCGATTGTCAGGGGAATGCGGTGCGGATCCAGAATCACATGCGATTGTCAGGGGAATGCGGTGCGGATCCAGAATCACATGCGATTGTCAGGGGAATGCGGTGCGGATCCAGAATCACGTGATTGTCAGGGGAATGCGGTGCGGATCCAGAATCACGTGATTGTCAGGGGAATGCGGTGCGGATCCAGAATCACGTGATTGTCAGGGGAATGCGGTGCGGATCCAGAATCACGTGATTGTCAGGGGAATGCGGTGCGGATCCAGAATCACGTGATTGTCAGGGGAATGCGGTGCGGATCCAGAATCACATGCGATTGTCAGGGGAATGCGGTGCAGATCCAGAATCACATGCGATTGGCAGGGGAATGCGGTGCAGTTCCAGAATCACATGCGATTGGCAGGGGAATGCGGTGCGGATCCAGAATCACATGCGATTGGCAGGGGAATGCGGTGCGGATCCAGAATCACGTGATTGGCAGGGGAATGCGGTGCGGATCCAGAGTCGCATGTGATTGGCAGAGGAATGCGGTGCTGTTCCAGAATCACATGTGATTGACCGCACCTCATGTATGTGAACCGGGACTGAATGAATCCCTCCCAGGGGCGGACTGACAACTCATGGGGCCCCCGGGCAGTAGGGGATCATAGGGCCCCTGTGTCCTCACACACACTCAAACCACACCCAAAAAAGCCTATGAAAGATACCAGGGGCATCTCATGGGGCCCCCTACTGACCCCGGGCCCCGAATGGTCAGTCCGCCCCTGATCCCCCCGGCAGCTGAGATCCACATTCAGGCAAAAGTTGCCTCCTCGGCCACGTCATCGGGTTGGAAGACGAGGATGCCGAGATCTGATTGGAGGAAAAGGACAAGGACACCACATGCGTAAACCCGCCCCCTCCGCCGAAAATGCCGATATTGCCGCGCAGACAGCAAGAAAAAGTACAAATAAAAAATAACTTCATTTTTAATGATAATAATAAAATATGAAAGAATTAATTACTTTTTTGTGGGGGGCCGGGATGGTGGAGGGGGGGGGGAAGCCCCCCCCCCCGGAGGTCCCCAGCACTGACAGTATTCCTGACGACATGTCCCAGGCTCCACTGCATGCTGTAGTCTGTACACAGGAGTGTCTGCAAAAAGGTGACAACGCTACAACCGCATTACAAGCCCGAGGATCAGGTTGTCACCCTATTAGAGGAAGCCAGCTGTGAGTCGCAGACAAATCTACAGATAACAAGGATAACTATTGTAAAATGTGAGCCATTCAAGTTGTTCCGGCTCCTCCCCTTCAGTCTTGCACAGGTGTACCGGCTCCTCCCCTTCAGTCTTGCACAGGTGTACCGGCTCCTCCCCTTCAGTCTTGCACAGGTGTACCGGCTCCTCCCCTTCAGTCTTGCACAGGTGTACTGGCTCCTCCCCTTCAGTCTTGCACAGGTGTTCCGGCTCCTCCCCTTCAGTCTTGCACAGGTGTTCCGGCTCCTCCCCTTCAGTCTTGCACAGGTGTACCGGCTCCTCCCCTCCAGTCTTGCACAGGTGTACCGGCTCCTCCTCTTCAGTCTTGCACAGGTTTACCAGCTCCTCCCCTTCAGTCTTGCACAGGTGTACCGACTCCTCCCCTTCAGTCTTGCACAGGTGTACTGACTCCTCCCCTTCAGTCTTGCACAGGTGTCCCGACTCCTCCCCTTTAGTCTTGCACAGGTGTACTGGCTCCTCCCCTTCAGTATTGCACAGGTGTACTGGCTCCTCCCCTTCAGTCTTGCACAGGTGTACCGGCTGGAAACGGAAAATGTATTTTAGATATTTTATTGGGATGTAGCACCCTCCTAGGCTTAGGGAAGGCTGCTATGTATTGCATAGAGAAGCACAGAGACCCAGTGATGATGTCACTGGGACTTAAATAAGGAATATTATGACAACTGAATGGTTTCATTTAAGAAGTTATCAGAGGGGGAGGGGAGGGGGGCGGGTAAGAAGTCAGGGCAATTTTAACTGACCGTTGTGCTGGCGATAGGATTGGTCTTCCATTGGAGCCCTTCCCACGTTTCTAATTTTAGAGCCCAATCACAGTTGTGCGACTTTCCAACGTCACATGACAAGTCGCACCCCCCATGTTTCCTGAGGAGCCCCATTCATATCTGTGCGACTTCCTTAACTGCTTTGGTCCGACTTCCATGTGACTTGAGGGCCATAGATTATCATGTGACCCTTCCAAAATCGCATGAAAGTCACACCTGAATGATATACATGTGACCTGTGCGCGACTTTTCACAGCAGACCCAGTCGCCCCAAAGTGGCACCGAAGTCACACTCATCCAAAGTCGCCCCAAAGTGGCACCGAAGTCACTCATCCAAAGTCGCCTCAAAGTGGCACCGAAGTCACTCATCCAAAGTCAAATCAAAGTCGCACCAAAGTCACTCATCCAAAGTCGCACCGAAGTCACACTCATCCAAAGTCAAATCAAAGTCGCACCAAAGTCACTCATCCAAAGTCGCACCGAAGTCACACTCATCCAAAGTCAAATCAAAGTCGCACCAAAGTCACTCATCCAAAGTCGCACCGAAGTCACACTCATCTAAAGTCAAATCAAAGACACACCAAAGTCGCACTGAAGTCACACTCATCCAAAGTCGCACCGAAGTCACACTCATCTAAAGTCGAATCAAAGACACACCAAAGTCGCACTGAAGTCACACTCATCCAAAGTCGAATCAAAGTCACACTCATCCAAAGTCAAAACCAAAGTCGCACCAAAGTCACACTCATCCAAAGTCAAAACCAAAGTCGCACCAAAGTCACACTCATCCAAAGTCGAATCAAAGTCGCACCAAAGTCACACTCATCCAAAGTTGAATCAAAGACACACCAAAGTCGCATCAAGTCGCACTGTAAAGTCGCAATGAAAATCTGACAACTTTGAAGTCACACAAGTGTGAATGGAGCCAAAGGGTGACAACGGACCCCGAACCGGCCCGTCTGGTGAGCCCCCTGAATAAAGTCGCTGTATCGCAATTCCCCCCCCCCCCCCTCGCCGTCACAAGGCAGCCTTCCGTAGACGGCTGACAGTTCTGATTTACAGGAAGTTTCACTTCATCAGCAGCCCTGAATGCGATGCCGGGCCTGTCTCGGCTCCCTCTGGATTCCATGGTTACGAGCGCCAGGGGCCCCGTGCGTTTTTATGGGCAGGATATGCGTACGGTGGGAGCCGGGAGGTGTGAATTGCAGCCGTGCCCACGGGGTAGACGCTCCATCATCCCCTCCTCCCCCCCACCATGACCTGCTCAGGGCTGAGCACAGCTACCAGCCTGGGAAGCGGCTCGGGTCGCATCACTTCTTCTCCATTCCCCATTTGAAGGCCCGGCTCACACCCGTGCGATCTTTGGTGCGTTTTGCCGAAGTCCATTTAACCTGCTTTCCCAGGGGACACGTTCCCATCTGTGCGTTTTCAGCCGCTGTATTTTTGGAAAGGTCAGGGACTTTTTTCAAGCTTATGCGACTTTTTATGCAACTTTGGGGTCCAAAATCGCATGACAAGTTGCCCCCCTACACATGTTTTCCAATGGGTACCATTCATATCTGTGCGACTTCAAGTTGCAGCGACTTCAAAGTAGTTCCTTCACTACTTCGGTCCGACTTTCACGCGACTTGGGGGCCGTAGATTTCATGTAAACCCTTCAAAGTCGCATGAAAGTCGCACCTGAATGTTTTACATGCGACTTGTGTGCGACTTTGTACAGCAAAAACAATTACAATCTAAGGTCCCTACCACACATCAGGACCAGATTAGACAGGAGCCAATTGACCTATCAGCCAGGGGCGGACTGACAAGTCATGTGCGGGGTCCCTCGGACACAGCGGATCACCGATCAACGGAAAGAGCCAAAAGATGTCAGCTCGGTCATGTGATCAGCTGTGTCCAATCACAGCGATCTCATGTAAATAGGGAAATGCCGGTTATCAGCAGTCTTCTCCCCACGAGCTGTCAGTAGAGGGGAGGAGAGGAGAGACGGTAATCAGCATTCCTCAGAGGAGACATCTACACTGATCATCAGAGCACTGATGATCAGTGTAGCCCCAACAGTGCCACCTGTCAGTGTCCATCTGAGCTGCCTTTCAGTGTTACTTAACAGTGCTGCCAATCAGTGCCATATATCAGTGCTGCCTTTCAGTGCCCATCTGTGATGCCTGTCAATGCCCATCAGTGCCACCTACCAGTGCCTCCTCATCAGTGCAGCCTATCAGTGCCCATCACTGCAGCCTCATTAGCGCACATCAGTGAAGGAGAAAAATCACTTATTTACAAAATTTTATAACAAAAATTAAGAAAAAACTTTTTTTTTTTCAAAATTTTCAGTTGTTTTTGGTTTGTTTAGAAAAAAATAATAAACCCCGAGGTGATTAAATACCACCAAAAGAAAGCTTTATCTGTCACAAAAAAAATGATAAAAATTTCATATGGGTGCAATGTCGCATGACCGCGCAATTGTCATTCAAAGTGTGACAGCGCTGAAAGCTGGAAATTGGCCTGGGGGCAGGAAGGGGGTGGAACCAAGGGATGGTGCTTGGAGGTGGGTAGGGGGTGGAACCAAGGGACCAGGGGCGGACTGACAACTCATGGGGCCCCCGGACAATAGGGGATCATGGGGCCCCTGTGTCCTCGCCCAAACTCAAAAAAACCTATGAAAAAGGTACCAGGGGCATCTCATGGGGCCCCCTACTGACCCCGGGCCCTCGGGCAGAGCCCCAGTTTCCAAATGGTCAGTCTGCCCCTGCAAAGGACGGTGCTCAGAGGTGGGTAGGGGGTGGAACCAAGGGACGGTACTGGGAGGTGGGTAGGGGGTGGAACCAAGGGATGGTGCTCAGAGGTGGGTAGGGGGTGGAACCAAGGGATGGTGCTCAGAGGTGGGTAGGGGGTGGAACCAAGAGATGGTGCTTAGAGGTGGGTAGGGGGTGGAACCAAGGGACGGTGCTCAGAGGTGGGTAGGGGGTGGAACCAAGGGATGGTGCTTAGAGGTGGGTAGGGGGGTGGAACCAAGGGATGGTGCTTAGAGGTGGGTAGGGGGTGGAACCAAGGGATGGTGCTTAGAGGTGGGTAGGGGGTGGAACCAAGGGATGGTGCTCAGAGGTGGGTAGGGGGTAGAACCAAGGGACGATGCTCGGAGGTGGGTAGGGGGTGGAACCAAGGGAAGGTGCTCAGAGGTGGGTAGGGGGTGGAACCAAGGGCCGATGCTTGGAGGTGGGTCGGGGGTGGAACCAAGGGCCGGTGCTTGGAGGTGGGTAGGGGGTGGAACCAAGGGACGGTGCTTGGAGGTGGGTGGAACCAAGGGACGGTACTGGGAGGTGGGTGGAACCAAGGGACGGTGCTTGGAGGTGGGTAGGGGGTGGAATCAAGGGATGGGGCTTGGAGCTGGGTAGAGGGTGGAACCAAGGGATGGTGTTCGGAGGTGGGTGGAACCAAGGGATGGTACTGGGAGGTGGGTGGAACCAAGGGATGGTGCTTGGAGGTGGGTAGGGGGTGGAACCAAGGGACGGTGCTCAGAGGTGGGTAGCGGGTGGAACCAAGGGACGGTACTGGGAGGTGGGTAGGGGGTGGAACCAAGGGATGGTGCTTAGAGGTGGGTAGGGGGTGGAACCAAGGGACGGTGCTCGGAGGTGGGTGGAACCAAGGGACGGTACTGGGAGGTGGGTGGAACCAAGGGACGGTGCTTGGAGGTGGGTAGGGGGTGGAACCAAGGGACGGTGCTCAGAGGTGGGTAGGGGGTGGAACCAAGGGACGGTGCTCAGAGGTGGGTAGGGGGTGGAACCAAGGGATGGTGCTTAGAGGTGGGTAGGGGGGTGGAACCAAAGGATGGTGCTCGGAGGTGGGTGGAACCAAGGGACGGTGCTCGGAGGTGGGTGGAACCAAGGGACGGTACTGGGAGGTGGGTGGAACCAAGGGATGGTGCTCAGAGGTGGGTAGGGGGTGGAACCAAGGGATGGTGCTCAGAGGTAGGTAGGGTGCAGAGATAAAGGGTGACTCGGAAGGGGGGGAGGGAGTGCCCTGCTCCGATGTTCCCCCCAATACAAAGTGGACTCATATGAGCTCTCGATGGACCTGTCCATAGAACATTCTAAGAGGTCGAGTACAGAAAAGTCGCCTCTTATCTTCCCGATGGGGCAAGTATAGGATAACGAGGGACAATATTCGGCACTTTGCGACCTGCGGAGGGAGGAGTCGGCCCGTTCCTGTTCTTCCCATGGAAGATTCCATCAGCTGGAGGACGAGGCCGCAGGAAACTCGATCCCCCACACAATGGCCCGGGAACGCCGCGTACAATATTTCACGTCTCCGGTGTCAGGCCCAGTTGCCGCCGCAGTCAGCAGTTGGAGTGTCCCAAAGTGACACAGCGAGGCCCACGACCCCCCCGCCCCCCCCCGCGTCCAGGGTCCCGACATTGCGTCCTCCAGATCTTCTTATATCAAGGCTATTTATGGAGACAACCCGTCCCTGATACATAGAATGACCCCTCCCTCCCCCCGGATCACCTCCCTCTATAGATCCTGTAATTATAGGCTCCATCGCAGAGCGGCTCGCGTGTCTTTCTATGGGGGTCCCGGGGCAGCGGTAGAAAATGACACGCGTGTGCGCCGAAAATGACCGCTTCTATTTTTACCGTCTGCAATTTGCAAAATTGAAGCGAGGAGCTTAGCGCAGGCAGGTAGAAAAGACACAAATGTTGCGGCTCCGGAACGTTCGATATATTTTATACAATGATGGGAAAATGAAGAAATGGCCGCTTGCCGACCCGCCGCAGTACATAGACCGCCGAAGGGCGCCTCCTACAGGCACCGTAACGTAACTGCGCGTCGCGGCTTTCTTCCTGGTTCAGGGCTGTGAGTGGTGGCGGTTATTAGGGACACTGTGAGTGGCGGCGGTTATTAGGGACACTGTGAGTGGATGGTGGTGATTAGGGACACTGTGAGTGGGTGGCGGGGATTAGGGACACTGTGAGTGGCGGCGGTTATTAGGGACACTGTGAGTGGGTGGCGGTGATTAGGGACACTGTGAGTGGGTGGTGGTGATTAGGGACACTGTGAGTGGATGGTGGTGATTAGGGACACTGTGAGTGGTGGAGGTGATTAGGAACACTGTGAGTGGTGGTGGTGATTAGTGACACTGTGAGTGGCGGCGGTTATTAGGGACACTGTGAGTGGCGGCGGTTATTAGGGACACTGTGAGTGGTGGAGGTGATTAGGGACACTGTGAGTGGTGGAGGTGATTAGGGACACTGTGAGTGGTGGAGGTGATTAGGGACACTGTGAGTGGCGGCGGTTATTAGGGACACTGTGAGTGGATGGTGGTGATTAGGGACACTGTGAGTGGATGGTGGTGATTAGGGACACTGTGAGTGGTGATGGTGATTAGGGACACTGTGAGTGGTGGAGGTGATTAGGAACACTGTGAGTGGTGGTGGTGATTAGTGACACTGTGAGTGGCGGCGGTTATTAGGAACACTGTGAGTGGTGGTGGTGATTAGTGACACTGTGAGTGGCGGCGGTTATTAGGGACACTGTGAGTGGTGGCGGTTATTAGGGACACTGTGAGTGGATGGTGGTGATTAGGGACACTGTGAGTGGATGGTGGTGATTAGGGACACTGTGAGTGGATGGTGGTGATTAGGGACACTGTGAGTGGTGGAGGTGATTAGGAACACTGTGAGTGGTGGTGGTGATTAGTGACACTGTGAGTGGCGGCAGTTATTAGGGACACTGTGAGTGGCGGCGGTTATTAGGGACACTGTGAGTGGATGGTGGTGATTAGGGACACTGTGAGTGGATGGTGGTGATTAGGGACACTGTGAGTGGTGGCGGTGATTAGGGACACTGTGAGTGGATGGTGGTGATTAGGGACACTGTGAGTGGATGGTGGTGATTAGGGACACTGTGAGTGGTGGCGGTGATTAGGGACACTGTGAGTGGATGGTGGTAATTATGGACACTGTGAGTGGCGGCGGGGATTAGGGACACTGTGAGTGGATGGTGGTGATTATGGACACTGTGAGTGGCAGCGGTGATTAGGGACACTGTGAGTGGATGGTGGTGATTAGGGACACTGTGAGTGGTGGCGGGGATTAGGGACACTGTGAGTGGCGGCGGGGATTAGGGACACTGTGATTGGCGGCGGGGATTAGGGACACTGTGAGTGGATGGAGGTGATTAGGGACACTGTGAGTGGTGGAGGTGATTAGGGACACTGTGAGTGGCGGCGGGGATTAGGGACACTGTGAGTGGATGGAGGTGATTAGGGACACTGAGTGGCGGCGGGGATTAGGGACACTGTGAGTGGCGGCGGTGATTAGGGACACTGTGAGTGGCGGCGGGGATTAGGGACACTGTGAGTGGATGGAGGTGATTAGGGACACTGAGTGGCGGCGGGGATTAGGGACACTGTGAGTGGATGGAGGTGATTAGGGACACTGTGAGTGGCGGCGGGGATTAGGGACACTGTGAGTGGATGGAGGTGATTAGGGACACTGAGTGGCGGCGGGGATTAGGGACACTGTGAGTGGATGGAGGTGATTAGGGACACTGTGAGTGGATGGCGGTGATTAGGGACACTGTGAGTGGATGGTGGTGATTAGGGACACTGTGAGTGGATGGTGGTGATTAGGGACACTGTGAGTGGCGGAGGGGATTAGGGACACTGTGAGTGGATGGAGGTGATTAGGGACACTGTGAGTGGCGGCGGGGATTAGGGACACTGTGAGTGGATGGAGGTGATTAGGGACACTGAGTGGCGGCGGGGATTAGGGACACTGTGAGTGGATGGAGGTGATTAGGGACACTGTGAGTGGATGGCGGGGATTAGGGACACTGTGAGTGGATGGAGGTGATTAGGGACACTGAGTGGCGGCGGGGATTAGGGACACTGTGAGTGGATGGAGGTGATTAGGGACACTGTGAGTGGTGGCGGGGATTAGGGACACTGTGAGTGGATGGAGGTGATTAGGGACACTGAGTGGCGGCGGGGATTAGGGACACTGTGAGTGGATGGAGGTGATTAGGGACACTGTGAGTGGTGGCGGGGATTAGGGACACTGTGAGTGGATGGCGGGGATTAGGGACACTGTGAGTGGATGGAGGTGATTAGGGACACTGAGTGGCGGCGGGGATTAGGGACACTGTGAGTGGATGGAGGTGATTAGGGACACTGAGTGGCGGCGGGGATTAGGGACACTGTGAGTGGATGGAGGTGATTAGGGACACTGAGTGGCGGCGGGGATTAGGGACACTGTGAGTGGATGGAAGTGATTAGGGACACTGTGAGTGGTGGCGGGGATTAGGGACACTGTGAGTGGATGGCGGGGATTAGGGACACTGTGAGTGGATGGCGGGGATTAGGGACACTGTGAGTGGATGGCGGGGATTAGGGACACTGTGAGTGGATGGCGGGGATTAGGGACACTGTGAGTGGATGGCGGGGATTAGGGACACTGTGAGTGGATGGCGGGGATTAGGGACACTGTGAGTGGATGGCGGGGATTAGGGACACTGTGAGTGGATGGCGGGGATTAGGGACACTGTGAGTGGATGGCGGGGATTAGGGACACTGCTTCGCTCTGGTGACAGTATGTGCATATTTTTTTTTACAATTTTTTTAAATTTTTGTTTTCAATTTTTATGCCTCTGTACTACTCTGGGGGGAGATCAGATCTTTTTATTTTTACACTTCGGTTGCATATTATAATCAGTGATAATCGCAGTAACAGGGAGACGTGTGCAGGACGACACATTTATTCCATTTCATTTTGGATCCATTCGTTAATTTATTTTTTGTTTCTCAGTTTCGTAACGATATTCGTTTCCTTTAGTTTATTAATGTTCGACCGCATTCAGGATTGTACAATGGGTTCAAACTGAATTAAAAAATATCAAAAATATTGAATCGATGCAAATTGTGAAGAATAGCTGGTCCTGTGCTATTCAAAATTAAAATTTCAGAAGGCGGTAATATTCTTTCCATTCTATTCTTTTCTATTCTATTTTTTTTATTCTATTCCTTTTTTAATTCTATTTTATTCAATTTTTTTTATTTTCTATGCTATTCTATTCTGTTCCTTTTTATTCTATGCTTTTCAAAATTTGAATTTGAGAAGATGGCCATCTTCTTTCTATTCTTTTCCGTTTTATTCTTTTATTTTCTATTCTAGTTTTGTAATCTATTATTTTCTATTCTATTCTTTTTTTTCTATTCTATTCCTTTATTTTATGTTCTGTTCTTTTTTTTTTCTATTATATTCTCATTCTATTGTTTTGTTCTATTTTTTTTCTATCTTTTTTTTTAATTTTTATTCTATTCTATTTTCTATTCTGTTCATAATCTATTTTTTTCTATCTTTTTTTTCTATTTGTAGTCTATGCTATTTTTTATTCTATCCTTATTCTTTTGTTTTATTCTTTTATTTTTATTTATTTTATGTGAATTCTATTTTATTTTCTATTCTATTTTTATTCTTTTGTTTTGTTCTATTTTTTATCTATCTTTTTTTTCTATTTGTATTTTATTTTATTTTCTATTCTATTATCATTCTATTGTTTTATTCTATTTTTTTATCTATCTTTTTTTTCTATTTTTATTCTCTTCTATTTTTATTTTTTTGTTTTATTCTATTTTTTTTTTGTTTTGCTATTTGTATTCTATTTTATTTTCTATTCTATTCTCATTCTTTTGCTTTGTTCTATTTTTTTTCTTTTTTGTTTCTATTTTTATTCTATTCTATTTTTTTTCTATTGTTTTACTCTTTTTTTTCTATCTATTTTTTTTTCTATTTTCATTCTATTGTTTTATTCTTTTTTTTCTATCTCTTTTTTTTCTATTTGTATTCTTATTCTATTGTTTTCTTCAATTTTTTTTTTCAAAATTCCAAATTTGGAAGACAGCTATGTTCAATTTTATCCCATGCGTTTTTTTTTCTATTCTGTTCGGTTTTCTACTCTATTCCTTTATTTTCTACTCTATTATTTTCTATTCTAGTCTATTCTTTTTTATTCTATTCTATTCTGTTGCAAATTCAAATTTTGGGAAGACGGCTACATTCTAAAGGGCACTGGATGCCACTTGGCGTGTGATTTGCCCGCTATCAGAGCGGTCATATCGGCGCGGTTCTGACTCGGTCGGCGCCGCACCAATTTCTAAAGTAGCGCATGCGCTATTTTGGTTGCGATTTGCATAGATATCTGTGTCCAAAAAAATTTGAAGGGGTGGGAAGGAAAACTTTTCTCGATCAAACGAATTTTCGGCCGGTGTATGTGGCGATCGTTCAGAAATGACATTCGTTTTAAAGTCGAATGTTTAAAAAGCAACAGACAATTTTTCGATGAATAGATGAACGTCGTTCGCAATATTATCTTTCTCTTTTAACATTTCTGAACGATCGCCACATCCGCCGGCCGAAAAATTGCTTGATCGAGAAAAGTTTTCCCGTTGCTTGATTTAAAGGAATCTGAAACAAAATTTTGTTCGAAATAAGGAATGATCCGGATTCAAATCGATCGATGGTGTTAGTGTGTTTCTTTTCGAAAAGAATAGAAAAGAATAAAAAAGAATAGAATAGAAAATAAAAGACTAGAATAGAATAGAATTAAGTAGAAAAGAAAGGAATAGACAAATTGAAAAAAAAAAAATAGAAAATAATTGAACGGAATAGAATACAATAGAAAATAAAATAAAAGAATAGAATTAAATAGAAAAGAAAGGAATAGACAAAAATAAAGAATAGAATAGAAACAAATAGAATGAAACAGAATACAATAGAAAATAAAAGAATAGAATAAAATAAAAAAGAAAGAAATAGACGAGAATAAAAAGAATATAATAAAATAGAAAACAATAGAATGAAGCAGAATACAACAGAATACATAGAAAATAAAGAATGAGAAAACAATAGAAAATAAAAGAATAGAATAGAATTAAATAGAAAAGCAAGAAATAGACTAGAATAAAAAAGAGAATTGAATAAAATTGAAATTAATAGAATGAAACAGAATACAATAGAAAATTAAAGAATATAATTAAATATAAAATAAAGAAATAGACTAGATGAAAATAAAGGATACAATAAAATAGAAAATAACACAATGAAACACAGAATAGAATAGAATAGAATACACTAAAAATAAAAGAATAGAATAGAAAATAAAATAATAAAATAGAAAATAAAGGAAGAGAATAGAATGGAAAATAAAAGAATAGACTAGAAAATAAAAGTATAGAATAGCATAGAATGAAAGAGAATACAATAGAAAATAAAAGAATAGAATACAATAAAAAAGAAAGAAATAGACTAGAATAAAAAATAGAATAAAATAGAAAATAATAGAATGAAGCAGAATACAATAGAATACATAGAAAATAAAAGAATAGAATTAAATAGAAAAGAAAGAGACTAGATGAAAAAAGGGGTAGAATAAAATAGAAAAGAACAGAATGAAACAGAATAGAATAGAATACACTAGAAAATAAAAGAATAGAATAGAAAATAAAAGAATAAAATAGAAAATAAAGGAATAGACAAAAAATTAATAGAATAAAATAGAAAAGAATAGGATTAAACAGAATAGAATAGAATACAGTAGAAAAGAAAACAATAAAATAGAAAATAAAAGAATAGGATAGAAAAAGAGAAATACAATAGAGTGGAAAATAAATGAATAGAATAGAAAATAAAGGAAGAGAATAGAATGGAAAATAAATGAATAGAATAGAAAATAAAGGAAGAGAATAGGAAAAAAATAGAAAACAAAGGTTTAGAATGGAATAGAATTAAATAGAAAAGAAAGGAATAGACAAAAAATAATAGAATAAAATAGAAAAGAACAGAATGAAACAGAATAGAATACACTAGAAAATAAAAGAATAGAATAAAAAAGAAAGAAATAGACTAGAATAAAAAATAGATTACATAGAAAATAAAAGAATAGAATTAAATAGAAAAGAAAGAGACTAGATGAAAAAAGGGGTAGAATAAAATAGAAAAGAACAGAATGAAACAGAATAGAATAGAATACACTAGAAAACAAAAGAATAGAAAATAAAGGAATACAACAGAATGGAAAATAAATGAATAGAAAAAGGAAGAGAATAGGAAGAAAAAGAATAGAATAAAATAGAATACAGTATAAAATAAAGAACAGGATAGAAAATAAAGAAATAGAATAGAATAGGAAAAAGGGCTAGAATAAAATGGAAAGACTAAAGCCGCCTTCTGAAATGTGAATAGAATAGAACCAATTATTCTTCCCAATGAATTTGGATCGAATTGAATCGGGCGACAAGACGCGGTTTTCTGCAATTTTAGCACGATCCAGTCGCAGCAGAATCCCACCCATCGCACGTTGGAGTGCCATCAAAGCACAGCGGCGTCCAAACGCGTGTCGGGCAGCGATTGCCGTGCGATTTGGAATTTGCGAGCGGATTGGCGGCGGTTTCTCCCTTGGGGGGGGGGGGGTGTTGTTCGGCAACCAGAAAACGCATCAAAAACACAGATGCATTTTTCTTTGTTGCGGGGCGAGAGCAGCCTCAGGCTCCGTTCACACTTCTGCGACTCCAAAGTTGCACGACTTTGATGCAGCTTTGGACGGGTGCAGCTTGGATACGCCTTTGGCGACTTTTCTGCGACTTTTGAGCAGTTTTCATCGCAGTCTATGGCGCTCGAGTCGCATGAAAGTCGGACCAAAGCAGTGCGTGAACAACTTTGAGGCCGCTGCGACTTTAAGTTGCATGGATATGACTGGTACCCATTGGGAAACATGGGAGGGGGGGGTGACTTGTCATGTGACTTTGGACCACAAAGTCGCCCGAGCGTGAATCTGCTCTAATGCAACTTTGGATGGGTGCAACTTGGATCCGCCTTTGGCACCCATTGGGAAACATGGGAGACACTTGTCATGCGACTTTGGACCACTTGGATCCGCCTTCGGCTTTCATGAATGACGTCGGACAACTGTTGCATGTGCAGCATTCAGGTGCGACTTTCCTGCGACTTTTGGGGGGTTTTCATTGCAGTCTATGGCACTCGAGTCGCATGAAAGTTGGACCAAAGTAGTGCGTGAATGACTTTGAGGTCGCTGCGATTTTAAGTCGCACGGATACAAATGGCACCCATTGGAAAACACGGGAGGGGGGGGGTTGACTTGTCATGCGACTTTGGACCACAAAGTCACATGACAAGTTGCACGAGTGTGAACAGGCTCTGCAGAACATGTGATGTCTGTCAGTTGGGTTCATTCATGCGACTCGGTGTCACCGTCCGGCACATGTCCTGCCGTCTCCATGTGCTCATGTCTCCCCTCCCCCCCCCCAGCTGGCTGCACATCCTCAGCGGCCGATGCCAAGGCACACACTGGACATTAACAGTCCGAGGTGATGAGGATTCGCTGCGATCCGCCCCGCCTCTCCCCGCCGCTGGACCGCCGCCAGCACTTCTCTCCTCTGCGAGCCACATAAACACTTCACTAAGGACCAGCTCTGCCCCCCCCCACTCCCCCGCAGCGGCACAGATTGGACGCATCTATGACAGAAATTCGATGACCGCCCCGCCATGGAATTAAGGGGGGAAAAAACAGGGGTGGCAATGAGTGTTTTGGGGGCCCAGTAACTGATAACAATGAGGAGCCCCTTGTGTTGCTAGGACTCAGGCGTCGTTGGTTGCTATGGTGCATCCTTGCAAACCATGATGGGGGTTGACTTTTGGTCACAGAAGGTGGAGGTTTGTAGGGGGAACTGGCCAGATTTAGTCATTGGTTCCCCTGTTCTCACCCCTGCACTCCCTATGTTACATTCTCCTGACTCCTGCACACTCCTGACCCCTGCACACTCCTGACCCCTGCACACTCCTGACCCCTTCACACTGCTGACCCCTGCACACTCCTGACCCCTTCACACTCCTGACCCCTTCACACTGCTGACCCCTGCACACTCCTGACTCCTGCACACTCCTGACCCCTTCACACTGCTGACCCCTGCACACTCCTGACCCCTGCACACTCCTGACCCCTGCACACTCCTGACCCCTTCACACTGCTGACCCCTGCACACTCCTGACCCCTGCACACTCCTGACCCCTGCACACGCCTGACCCCTTCACACTGCTGACCCCTGCACACTCCTGACCCCTTCACACTCCTGACCCCTGCACACTCCTGACCCCTTCACACTCCTGACCCCTTCACACTCCTGACCCCTGCACACTCCTGACCCCTGCACACTCCTGACCCCTTCACACTCCTGACCCCTTCACACTGCTGACCCCTGCACACTCCTGACCCCTTCACACTGCTGACCCCTGCACACTCCTGACTCCTGCACACTCCTGACCCCTTCACACTGCTGACCCCTGCACACTCCTGACCCCTGCACACTCCTGACCCCTGCACACTCCTGACCCCTTCACACTGCTGACCCCTGCACACTGCTGACCCCTGCACACTCCTGACCCCTGCACACTCCTGACCCCTTCACACTCCTGACCCCTGCGCTCTCTGCATTATGTACTCACCCATGCACTCTCTATTTTATGTACTCCTGACCCCTGCATACTTCTGACCCCTGCGCTATCTGCATTTTGTACTCCTCACCCATGCTCTCCCTATGTTACATACTCCTGACCCCTGCACACTCCTGACCCCTGCACACTCCTGGCCCCTGCACACTCCTGACCCCTGCACACTCCTGGCCCCTGCTCTCCATGAGTTACGTACTCCTAACCCCTGTACTCTGTTTCTTACATACTCCTGAACCCATGCGCTCTTTGCCTTACACACTTCTGACCCATGCGCTGTCTTCATTTCATACTCCTCACCCATGCACTCTGTTCAATACATACTCCTGAACCTCTGCGCTCTCTGCATTATGTACTTCTCACCCATGCACTCCCTATGTTATATACAGTACTCCCGACTCCTGCACACTCCTGACCCTTGCACACTCCTGACCCTTGCACACTCCTGACCCTTGCACACTCCTGACCCCCTGCTCCTCATGAGTTATGTAACCCCAGTACTCTGTGTGTTGCATACATCTGACCCTTCACTCTGCATTACGCACTCCTGACCACTGTGGTCCATGTGTTACAGACTCCTGACCCTTCCACTCCTACATTACAGACTCTTGATGCCTACACTGTGGGTGTTACACACTGCTGACCCCTGCACTCAATACATTATGTACTCTGCTGTCTGTTTATTACATACTCCTGACCCATAGACTCTGAGTATTATGTACACCTGACCTCTGCAATTAGTGCACTACACCTTCCCTACTGACACCTGCACTCTGCGTGTTCAATACAATACTCCTGCACTATGTACATTACATACTCCTGACCCCTGCACTATGTTTCTTACATACTCCTGACTCCTGCACTACGTACATTACATAAAACATATATATTATGTACGCCTGACCTCTGCAATTAGTGCACTACACATTCCCGGCCGACACCTGCACTCTGCGTGTTAGATACAATACTCCTGCACTATGTACATTACATACACCTGGACCTTGCACTATGTGTTACATACTCCTGCACTCTGTGTGCTACATGCTCCTGACCCCTGCACTATGTACAGTACATACACCTGACCCCTGCACTCTGTTTATTACATATTCTTGACCCTTCCACTATGTACATTACATACATCTGACCCCCATACTATGTTTATTACATGCTCCTGACCCCTGCATTCTGTGCATTACTTATTGTATTCCTTGCCAGATAGGGGCCCCCAAAACACTGCACTTTCTCACGGTGATCTCTCTAAATACAAGCATTTGGATGTTACTTGAGGATCCCTGGTCTGCTGGCAAATATGTATGTTTTACTCCTGACCCCTGCACTCCGTATGTTACTTACTCCTGGCCTCTGCACTCTGTGCATTACTTCCTCCTGACCCTTGCACTCTGTGCATTACTTCCACCTGACCCCAGCACTCTGTGCATTACTTCCTCCTGACCCCTGCACTCTGTGCCTTAATTCCCCCTGACCCCAGCACTCTGTGCATTACTTCCTCCTGACCCCTACACTCTGTGCATTACTTCCCCCTGACCCCAGCACTCTGTGCATTACTTCATCCTGACCCCTACACTCTGTGCATTACTTCCTGCTGACCCCAGCACTCTGTGCATTACTTCCACCTGACCCCTACACTCTGTGCATTACTTCCTCCTGACCCCAGCACTCTGTGCATTACTTCCTCCTGACCCCTACACTCTGTGCATTACTTCCTCCTGACCCCAGCACTCTGTGCATTACTTCCCCCTGACCCCAGCACTCTGTGCATTACTTCCCCCTGACCCCTACACTCTGTGCATTACTTCCTCCTGACCCCTGCACTCTGTGCATTACTTCCCCCTGACCCCTGTACTCTGTGCATTACTTCCTCCTGACCCCTACACTCTGTGCATTACTTCCCCCTGACCCCAGCACTCTGTGCATTACTTCATCCTGACCCCTACACTCTGTGCATTACTTCCTCCTGACCCCAGCACTCTGTGCATTACTTCCTCCTGACCCCTACACTCTGTGCATTACTTCCTCCTGACCCCAGCACTCTGTGCATTACTTCCTCCTGACCCCTACACTCTGTGCATTACTTCCTCCTGACCCCAGCACTCTGTGCATTACTTCCCCCTGACCCCAGCACTCTGTGCATTACTTCCCCCTGACCCCTACACTCTGTGCATTACTTCCTCCTGACCCCTGCACTCTGTGCATTACTTCCCCCTGACCCCAGCACTCTGTGCATTACTTCCTGCTGACCCCAGCACTCTGTGCATTACTTCCTCCTGACCCCAGCACTCTGTGCATTACTTCCTCCTGACCCCTGTACTCTGTGCATTACTTCCTCCTGACCCCAGCACTCTGTGCATTACTTCCTCCTGACCCCTACACTCTGTGCATTACTTCCTCCTGACCCCAGCACTCTGTGCATTACTTCCCCCTGACCCCAGCACTCTGTGCATTACTTCCACCTGACCCCTACACTCTGTGCATTACTTCCTCCTGACCCCTGCACTCTGTGCATTACTTCCCCCTGACCCCAGCACTCTGTGCATTACTTCCTGCTGACCCCAGCACTCTGTGCATTACTTCCTCCTGACTCCAGCACTCTGTGCATTACTTCCCCCTGACCCCTACACTCTGTGCATTACTTCCTCCTGACCCCTGCACTCTGTGCATTACTTCCCCCTGACCCCTGCACTCTGTGCATTACTTCCTGCTGACCCCAGCACTCTGAGCATTACTTCCTCCTGACCCCAGCACTCTGTGCATTACTTCCCTCTGACCCCTGTGCATTACTTCCTCCTGACCCCAGCACTCTGTGCATTACTTCCCCCTGACCCCAGCACTCTGTGCATTACTTCCTGCTGACCCCAGCACTCTGTGCATTACTTCCTGCTGACCCCAGCACTCTGTGCATTACTTCCCGCTGACCCCTGTACTCTGTGCATTACTTCCTCCTGACCCCAGCACTCTGTGCATTACTTCCCCCTGACCCCAGCACTCTGTGCATTACTTCCTGCTGACCCCTGTACTCTGTGCATTACTTCCTCCTGACCCCAGCACTCTGTGCATTACTTCCTCCTGACCCCTGTACTCTGTGCATTACTTCCTCCTGACCCCAGCACTCTGTGCATTACTTCCCCCTGACCCCTGTACTCTGTGCATTACTTCCTCCTGACCCCAGCACTCTGTAAATTACTTTCTCCTGACCCCAGCACTCTGTGCATTACTTCCTTTTGACCCCAGCACTCTGTGCATTACTTCCTCCTGACCCCAGCACTCTGTGCATTACTTCCCCCTGACCCCTGCACTCTGTGCATTACTTCCTCCTGACCCCAGCACTCTGTGCATTACTTCCTCCTGACCCCAGCACTCTGTGCATTTCTTCCTCCTGACCCCAGCACTCTGTGCATTTCTTCCTCCTGACCCCAGCACTCTGTAAATTACTTCCTCCTGACCCCAACGCTCTGTGCGTTACTTCCCCCTGACCCCTGTACTCTGTGCATTACTTCCTCCTGACCCCAGCACTCTGTACATTACTTCCCCCTGACCCCTGTACTCTGTACATTACTTCCTCCTGACCCCAGCGCTCTGTGCGTTACTTCCCCCTGACCCCTGCACTCTGTGCATTACTTCCCCCTGACCCCTGTACTCTGTGCATTACTTCCTCCTGACTGCAGCACTCTGTAAATTACTTTCTCCTGACCCCAGCACTCTGTGCATTACTTCCTTTTGACCCCTGCACTCTGTGCATTACTTCCTTTTGACCCCTGCACTCTGTGCATTACTTCCTCCTGACCCCAGCACTCTGTGCATTTCTTCCTCCTGACCCCAGCACTCTGTGCATTACTTCCTCCTGACCCCAGCACTCTGTGCATTTCTTCCTCCTGACCCCAGCACTCTGTGCATTACTTCCCCCTGACCCCAGCGCTCTGTGAGGACGGGAAGAGAAATGTCTCTAATGAGGACACAAAGTATATGTTTAGGAGAGCGGGGAAGGCTTAGAACCGGTGACAACCAATCCCTGCATTCCGTCTATGGGTGTCACAGGGCCAGGAAGAGCGGCTCATTCATCCCGATTACATGTGCAGAACGAAATCCCCGACGTCATTCACATTCTGAACTATTCTATTCGAAAATTTGAATTTTGGGAGACAGTTATATTCTCTTTTATTCTATTCTATTGTTTTTTTTTATATTCTAATCTATTCTATTCAGATTGAAATGTATTCTATTCAAAATTCGAATTTGGGAAGACAGTTATATTTTTTCTATTCTTTTCTATTGTATTGTTTCCTATTTTTTCTATTCTATTCTATTTTTTTTCTATTCTAATTGAATCTATTCTATTAACATTTATTCTTTTCGAATTTCAGAAGATGGTCACATTTTTCTACTCTATTGGTTTTTCCTGTTCTATTCATTTCAATTCTATTATTTTCTCTTCTATTTGAATATTAATTTATTGTATTCAAAATTCGGATTTCTGAAGATGGTTATATTTTTTCTATTTTATTCTAGTCTATTGTTTATTCTATTCTTTTCTATTCTATTCTTCTATATTGTATTGTTTTTCTATTTTTTTCTATTTGCGCAGCGGTTTTTCAAATGCAATTCAAGAAAAAAAAAAAAACACACTATAATCAACAACAAAAAAAAGGCAAACATTTATATATATAAAATTTGCTTTTTTTATGTAACATGGTAATTTTTCAAATGCAATTTTTTTTAAAAAAAACCACACTTTAATGAACTAAAAAAAAAAGGAGCAAACATTATATATATTTAAAGCAAAGACCCTAGAGAATGAAATGGCGATCGCTGCAATTTTTTTGTCACATGGTATTTGCGCAGCGGTTTTTCAAATGCAATTTTTTTTATAAAAAACACAATTTAAAGAATTACAAAAAAACCCAAACATTATATATAAAATTAAAATGTATTTATTTATTTATTTTAAAGCAAAGACCCTAGAAAATGAAATGGTGATCGTTGCAATTTTTTTGTAACGTCACATGGTATTGCGCAGTGGTTTTTCACACGCAATTTTTTTTTTTTTAAAAATACACTTTAATGAACTAAAAAAAAAACACCATATGCAAACATAAAGTCCAGCTGTTCTTTCCTGACATTTTCTTAGTCACATCCTACAGCCATGGTCCGCAGAGAGCTTCCAAAGCATCAGACGGATCTCATTGTTAAAAGGTATCCGTCAGGAGAAGGGTGCAAAAGAATTTCCAAGGCATTAGATATACCATGGAACACAGTGAGGACCGTCATCATCACGTGGAGGAAATATGGCGCAACAGTGACATCACTGCCAGTGACATCACCAACAGTGACATCACCAAGAGTAACATCACCAAGAGTAACATCACCAAGTGTGACATCACCAACTGTGACATCACCAACAGTGACATCATCAACAGTGACATCACCAAGAATAACTTCACCAAGAGTGACATCACCAACCGTGACATCACCAACCATGACATTACCAAGAGTGACATCACCAAGAGTAACTTCACCAAGAGTGACATCACCAACCGTGACATCACCAACAGTGACATCACCAAGAGTAACATCACCAAGAGTGACATCACCAACAGTAACTTCACCAAGAGTGACATCACCAAGAGTGACATCGCCAACAGTGACATCACCAACAGTGACATCACCAAGAGTGACATCACGAACAGTAACTTCACCAAGAGTGAAATCACCAAGACTGACATCACCAAGAGTGACATCACCAACAGTGACACCACCAACAGAGACATCACCAAGAGTGACATCACCAAGTGTAACATAAAAAAGAGTGACATCATCAACAGTGACATCACCAAGAGTAACTTCACCAAGAGTAACTTCACCAAGAGTGACATCACCAAGAGTAACTTCACCAAGAGTAACTTCACCAAGAGTGACATCACCAACAGTAACTTCACCAGGAGTGACATCACCAACAGTGACACCACCAACAGTGACATCACCAAGAGTAACATCACCAACAGTGACACCACCAACAGTGACATCACCAAGAGTGACATCACCAAGTGTAACATAAAAGAGAGTGACATCATCAACAGTGACATCACCAAGAGTAACATCACCAAGAGTAACTTCACCAAGAGTGACATCACCAAGAGTGACATCACCAAGAGTAACTTCACCAAGAGTGACATCACCAAGAGTGACATCACCAAGAGTAACATCACCAAGAGTAACTTCACCAAGAGTGACATCACCAAGAGTGACATCACCAAGAGTAACTTCACCAACAGTGACATCACCAAGAGTGACATCACCAAGTGTAACATAAAAAAGAGTGACATCATCAACAGTGACCCCACCAACAGTGACATCATCAACAGTGACATCACCAACAGTGACATCACCAAGAACTGGATGTCCCTCCAAAATGGATGAAAAGACGAGAAGAAAACTGGTCTGGGAGGCGGCCAAGAGGCCTACAGCAACATGAAAGGATCTGCAGGAATATGTGGCCAGTCCTGGTTTGTGGTCCATGTGACACCAATCGCCCGTGTTCTTCATATGTCTGGTCTATGGGGTGGAGTGGAAGACGGAAGACTTTTCTTACCAAGAAAACCATCCAAGCCCGGCTACATTCTGCAAAGACACATCTGAAGTCTCCCAACAGCATGTGGGGAAATGTGTTCTGGTCTGATGGAACCAAGGTGGAACTTTTTGGCCATAATTCCAAAAACAACACTGCACATCACCAAAAGAACACCATACCCACTGTGAAGCATGGTGGTGGCAGTATCATGCTTTGGGGCTGTTTTCCTTCAGCTGGAACTGGGGCCTTAGTCCAGGCAGAGGGAATGATGAACAGGTCCAAATCCCGGTCAATATCGGCACAAAACCTTCAGAGGCTTTTGCTAGAAAGCTGAACATGAAGAGGAACTTCATCTTCCAGCATGACCACCACCCAAAGCGTCCATCCAAATCCACAAAGGAACGGCTTCACCAGAAGAAGAGGAAAGTGTTGGAATGGCCCAGACCTGAATCCCATGGAAGATCTGTGGGGGCATCTGAAGAGGGCTGTGTGCAGGAGATGACCTCGCCATCTGACAGATTTGGAAGAGCGGGCAAATATTGCCGATTCAAGATGTGTCGTGCTGATAGACTCCTCCCCCAAAAAGACTGAGTGCCGGAATCACTGTGTATATATATATATAAAATATATTGACATATATTTGAAATGCTACAATTTTGGCCATATTCCATATAATTAAAAAAAAAAATACATAAAAAAAAAAATATATATATATATATATATAATTTATTTTTTAATTATATAGAATACGGCCAAAATTGTAGCATTTCAAATATATGTCAATATATTTGGGAAGAATGTTTTTTAAATATATTTCAAATATATTTTTCTTCCACGTGGTTAGATACAGCGCAGTGAGTGGACGTTGTCACCCTAGGACAGCAAGTGTGCTCCTGGCAGGATCCTCAGGTGAACCTCAAAGAGCGCCTGAAAAGGAAAAACTAACGCAGTCACCACCTCTAAAGACTAGCGAGAAGCGATTTGTTCCATTTCTGTTCTCAGGTTTGGATACATTTTATCCGGAGATAAGACGGCGCTGGTAATACGAGGACGCACCCTGCGGCTCTGGACAGCTTGCTGGACGCACGCCCCCCCCCTTCTCTGCAACCCTCCGCCTGGATGGAGTTTTCATCTGTCCCCCCCCCACCAGGATAATCCTCCTGAGCCACGAGGCCTCGATAACTCTGCGCGGAGTCATTCCGAGTAACTGGATCCGGGACGGTGGCGTTGGCTCCCGACGAAGGTCACATTAGTAACGCTGAGGTAGTAATTGACCCATTAATCTTTTTATGGGACGCCCGCGTGGGTCCAACCTATGGCTAAAAATGAGCCGCAGCGGCCTTGTCCGCCGTGTCCAGTTGCCTCCGAGGTCACGCAAGTGGAGGCAGAGGACGGTAAACGGGATTCACCCTCGCCTTTCGAAAATGTATCCGAAAAAACCCCCGAAATCCTCGTACAATTTAGACCCGTATAGAACATATAGTTCGGCAGTCCTTAAGGTGGAACTCCAACCAAACGTTCAGCTGGATCCCCATCTCAGCCATACTGACACCCATGGACACGCAGACCACTGGGAGCCAATCGAAGAACCAATCTGCCCAGAAAAGATACTTTGATGAGTTTCCTTAATGGTTCCTTGGCTTCCAGAATGTTCTTCTCCACCTTAAGGTGTCTCTACACCAGTGGTCTCCAAACGGAGGACCGGGGGGCCAGATGTGGCCCTTTGCTTGCTTTTATCTGGCCCTTGGGGCACTATTTAATCCACTGACACCAACAAACTCCTACCAAGGATACCAACGATGGGGCACAGTTCATCCCAATGATACCAAGAATGGAGCCCAAAGACACCAATGATGGGGTACAGTTCATCCCAATGATACCAAGAATGGGGTCCAATGACACCAATGATTGGGCACAGTTCATGTCAATGATGCAAAGAATGGGGTCCAAAGACACCAATGATGGGGCACAGTTAATCCCAATGATACCAAGAATGAAGCCCAATGACACCAATGATGGGGCACAGTTCATCCCAATGATAACAAGAATGGGGCCCAATGACACCAAAGATGGGACACAGTTCATCCCAATGATAACAAGAATGGGGCCCAATGACACCAAAGATGGGACACAGTTCATCCCAATGATACCAAGAATTGTACCCAATGACACCAAGGATGGGGCACAGTTCATCCCAATGAAACCAAGGATGGGGCCCAATGATACCAATGATGGGGCACAGTTCATCCCAATGATACCAAGGATGATGCCCAATGACACCAATGATGGGGCACAGTTCATCCCAATGATATCAAGAATGGGGCCCAATGATAGGGCACAGTTCATCCCAATGATACCAAGAATGGGGCCCAAAGACACCAATAATGGGGCACAGTTCATCCCAATGATACCAAGAATGGGGCTCAAAGACACCAATGATGGGGCACAGTTCATCCCAATGATACCAAGAATGGGGCCCAAAGACACCAATGATGGGGCACAGTTCATCCCAATGATACCAAGAATGGGGACCAAAGACACCAATGATGGGGCAGAGTTCATCCCAATGATACCAAGAATGGGGCCCAATGACACCAATGATGGGGCACAGTTCATCCCAATGAAAGCAAGGATGAGGCCCAATGACACCAAAGCTGGGGCACAGTTCGTCCCAATGATATCAAGAATGGGGCCAATGATACCAATGATAGGGCACAGTTCATCCCAATGATACCAAGAATAGGGCCCAATGACACCAACGATGGGGCACAGTTCATACCAATGATACCAAGGATGGGCCCAATGAAACCAAGGATGGGGCACAGTTCATCCCAATGAAAGCAAGGATGAGGCCCAATGACACCAATGATGGGGCACAGTTCGTCCCAATGATATCAAGAATGGGGACAATGATACCAATGATGGGGCAGAGTTCATCCCAATGATACCAAGAATGGGGCCCAAAGACACCAATGATGGGGCACAGTTCATCCCAATGATACCAAGAATGGGGTCCAATGACACCAATGATTGGGCACAGTTCATGTCAATGATGCAAAGAATGGGGTCCAAAGACACCAATGATGGGGCACAGTTAATCCCAATGATAACAAGAATGGGGCCCAATGACACCAAAGATGGGACACAGTTCATCCCAATGATACCAAGAATTGTACCCAATGACACAAACGATGGGGCACAGTTCATCCCAATGAAACCAAGGATGGGGCCCAATGACACCAATGATGGGGCACAGTTCATCCCAATGATATCAAGAATGGGGCTCAAAGACACCAATGATGGGGCACAGTTCATCCCAATGATACCAAGAATGGGGCCCAAAGACACCAATGATGGGGCACAGTTCATCCCAATGATACCAAGAATGGGGACCAAAGACACCAATGATGGGGCACAGTTCATCCCAATGATACCAAGAATGAAGCCCAATGACACCAATGATGGGGCACAGTTAATCCCAATGATAACAAGAATGGGGCCCAATGACACCAATGATGGGGCACAGTTCATCCCAAAGAAACCAAGGATGAGGCCAAATGACACCAAAGATGGGACACAGTTCATCCCAATGATACCAAGAATGGGGCCCAATGATACCAACGATGTGGCACAACATCTCCCAATGATACCATCAATGGGGCGGAATTCCTCTCACTAACACAAAAGATGGGGCATTGTTTACTCCCACTGATGCCAGGACATTTTCCAATCTGGCTCCCCTAAAGTCTTAGTCCGTAGGGTTCAATATTGAGTTGGCCCCGCCCTTTCCCCACACATGACCTGTAATGGCCTCCTAGTCTTAGTCCGTAGGGTTCAATATTGAGTTGGCCCCGCCCTTTCCACACAGATGACCTGTAATGGCCTCCTAGTCTTAGTCCGTAGGGTTCAATATTGAGTTGGCCCCGCCCTTTCCACACACATGACCTTTAATGGCCCCTCCCAGTCTTAGCCCGTAGGGTTCAATATTGAGGTGGCCCCGCCCTTTGCAGCTATAACAGCTTCAACTCTTCTGGGAAGGCCGTCCACAAGGTTTAGGAGGGTGTCTATGGGAAAGTTGGACCATTCTTCCAGAAGCACATTTGTCAGGTCAGGCACTGATGTCGGGGGAGGAGGCCTGGCTCGCAGTCGCCGCTCTAATTCATCCCAAAGGTGTTCTATGGGGTTGAGGTCAGGACTCTGTGCAGGACAGTCAAGTTCCTCCACCCCAAACTGGCTCCTCCATGTCTTTATGGACCTTGCTTTGTGCACTGGGGGGCAGTCATGTTGGAACAGGAAGGGGCCATCTCCAAACTCCTCCCACAAAGTTGGGGGCAACAAATTGTCCAAAATGTCGCCTTAAGAGTTCCCTTCACTGGAACTAGGGGGCCAAGTCCAACCCCTGAAAAGGAACCCCACATAATAATCCCCCCTCCACCAAACTTTACACTTGGCACAATGCAGTCAGGCAAGTACCATTCTCATGGCAACCACCAAACCCAGACACATCCATCGGATTGCCAGACAGAGAAGTGTGATTGGTCACTCCAAAGAACATGTCTCCTCTGCTCTAGAGTCCAGTGGCAGTGTGCTTTACACCACGGCATCCGACGCTTTGCATTGCACTTGGTGATGGAAGGCTTGGATGCAGCTGCTCGGCCATGGAAACCCATTCCATGAAGCTCTCTACACACTGTTGTTGGGCTCATCTGAAGGCCACACCAAGTTTGGAGGTCTTTAGCTATTGACTCTGCAGACAGTTGGCGACTTCTGCGCACTGTGCGCTTCAGCATGCGCTGACCCCGCCCTGTCATGTGACGTGGCCTACCACTTGGTGGCTGAGTGGCTGTTGTTCCCAGTTGCTTCCACTTTGTTATAATCCCACTAACAGTTGAGCGTGGAATATTTAGTAGCCAGGAAATGTCACGGATGGACTTATTGCCCAGGTGGCCACCTATCACGGGACCACGCTTGGAGTCACTGAGCTCCTGAGAGCGACCCATTCTTTCACCAATGTTTGTAGAAGCCGTCTGCATGCCTAGGGGGATGATTGTATCCACCTGTGTCCATGGAGGGGATTGGAACACTTGAATCACATGATATGGAGGGGATTGGAACGCCTGAATCACATGATATGGAGGGGATTGGAACACCTGAATCACATGATTGGGAGGGGATTGGAACACCTGAATCACATGATTGGGAGGGGATTGGAACACCTGAATCACATGATTGGGAAGGGATTGGAACACCTGAATCACATGATATGGAGGGGATCTGAACACCTGAATCACATGATATGGAGGGGATTGGAACACCTGAATCACATGATATGGAGGGGATTGGAACACCTGAATCACATGATTGGGAGGGGATTGGAACACCTGAATCACATGATTGGGAGGGGATTGGAACACCTGAATCACATGATATGGAGGGGATTGGAACACCTGAATCACATGATATGGAGGGCGGGGCCAATACTTTTGGCAATATACTGTACCTTTACATAGAAATTTGTCATATATGTTTGTACGGGGACATTTTCAGATACACCTGTATGGGGACATTTATCAGAGACACCTGTATGGGGACATTTATCAGATACACCAGTATGGGGACATTTATCGGAGACACCTGTATGGGGACATTTATCAGAAACACCTGTATGGGGACATTTATCGGAGACACCTGTATGGGGACATTTATCAGAAACACCTGTATGGGGACATTTATCAGAGACACCTGTATGGGGACATTTATCAGATACACCTGTATGGGGACATTTATCAGATACACCTGTATGGGGATATTTATCAGAGACACCTGTATGGGGACATTTATCAGAAACACCTGTATGGGGATATTTATCAGAGACACCTGTATGGGGATATTTATCAGAGACACTTGTATGGGGACATTTATCAGAGACACCTTTATGGGGATATTTATCAGAGACACCTGTATGGGGACATTTATCAGAGACACCTTTATGGGGACATTTATCAGAGACACCTGTGGAGCTTATTGACTAACACCCTGGCCATGCCGCTTTAAAATCGCATGATTTATGTGCAATTTCAACTTGATTTCAGGTGCGATTTTTGAAAACCTTATCGCGACTTGTGAAGATTTTCAATGATTTCACCGTGATTTCCATAATATTCTATGTATGTGAAATGGCAATAAAACTCCAGAAAAGGTAATCCAACAACTAATTTTGAAATCGCACCGCGGCAAATCGCACGTTAAGACACTGACAAGCACAGTCATTAGACGCGATTGCAGACGCAATTTCATTTTGCAAATCACATCGGTATCACCGGGCACTTAATCTCTTGCAGGTAAATGTGTGCTGTTGCCATCCTATCTTGCCATCCTATCTTGCCATCCTATCTTGCCCTCCTCCAGGGGCATTATGGGAACTAATATTGGTTTGGCCCATCACTCAGCTGCTGAAGGTTGAGGTTCAGTACAGGCGGTATACCGTGCAGCTGGCAGCCCCCCTCAGGACATGTTTTCTTTGTCTGGAGATCAGATTCATTGTGATAATGAGTATAGGACTTCCAGCTTTGATCATGGTTCCATATGGTGGAGAAAAATCACTTCCAGGTCAGAGGTCGCGGAGCAGCTTGTTGTGCGCACCTTATGTCCCAACTCCGGAAATGAGTTGAGATGGAGACAAAGTGAGTAGCACATGGAAGTGTAATCCTCGCTATGTACCCCCAGCAGCGGCTCCTCTGCCAGTTGATATGCCACTTCCTCTGGTGTGTTTATTGATAAACACCAAAAGTGACGTACCCAACACCGAGATCCAGACCCAAACATTCCTGCACCTTACCACTCCAAACACTTGGGGTCCATATCCACTGGGAGGAGGGTAGTCTGGGTAATTTTAGGAGGGTACATGAGGGTAGTGAAGCAGCCGTGAGTAATGAAGGTAGAACATAGGCCAACCAATGCCAGGAACAGGGGAGGACTGACAACTCATGGGGCCCCCGGGCAATAGGGGATCATGGGGCCCCTGTGTCCTTGCCCAAACTCAAAAAAGCCTATGAAAAAGGTACCAGGGGCATCTCATGGGGCCCCCTACTGACCCCGGGCCCTCGGGCAGTGCCCGAGTTTCCAAATGGTCAGTCCGCCCCTGGCCAGGAATTGTGCAGATGCAGGAGTCATGGCGGTGCACAGGATGTATTTGGAGTCACTATGTTACACATGGTGCAATAGAGCACTCTGGGAGTCATGGGGGTACATAGGGGTGCACTGGAGGTACTAGATGACACAGGATTCTTTGGGGTGCACTTGGAGTCATGGGGGTACACAAGGGAGCACTGGAGTGACTAGATGACACAGAATACTCAGGGGGTGCGCTTGGAGCCATGGGGGTACAAAGGGGAAGAACTGGAGTCTCTAGAAAACACAAGATACTCAGGGGTGCCCTTGGAGCCATGGGGGTACACAGGAAAGCACTGGAGTCTCTAGATGACACAGGATACTCAGGGGTGCACTCTGGGAGTCACAGGGGTGCACAGGGGAGTACTGGAGTCACTAGACGACACAGGATACTCAGGGGGTGCGCTTGGAGTCATGGGGGTACACATGGGAGCACTGGAGTCTCTAGATGACACAGGATACTCAGGGGGTGTGCTTGGAGTCATGGGGGTACACAGGTGAACACTGGAGTCACTAGACAACACAGGGTACTCGGGGGTGCACTTGGAGTCATGGGGGTTACACAGAGAAACACTGGAGTTTCTAGATGACACAGGATACTCTGGGGGTGCACTCTGAGAGTCACAGGGGTACACAGAGGAGCACTTGAGTCACTAGATGACACAGGATACTCTTGGGGTGCACTCTGAGAGTCACAGGGGTACACAGAGGAGCACTTGAGTCACTAGATGACACAGGATACTCAGTGGGTGCGCTTGGAGTCATGGGGGTACACAGGGGAGCACTGGAGTCTCTAGACAACATAGGAAACTCAGGGGTGCATTTGGAGTCATGGGGGTTACACAGGGGAGCATTGGAGTCTCTAGATGACACAGGGTACTTAGGGGGTGTGCTTAGAGACATGGGGGTACACAAGGAAGCACTGGAGTTTCTAGACGACACAGGAAACTCAGGGGGTGCACTTTGAGTCATGGGGTTTACACAGGGGAGCACTGGAGTCTCTAGACAACACAGGATACTCAGGGGGTGCACTTGGAGTCATGGGGGTACTGTTTGGTATAGGAAGTTCTGAAGTGCACTAGCAGTGCCGAGACAAGGTCAACCAGTGCCCAGGGCCCAAATTCTACTCCTCTACTGGCTCTCTCCTGAACATTTCTGTGCTTGGCTGTGGGCTGTGCTCTCCCTCCTCCTCCTCCTTCCTGCTAGTGCAGCTCCTGTATTACTGTGAACAACTTATTATTACAGGGGCGCTGCTCAGGAAGAAGGGAGAGAGAGCACAGCCCGCACCTCCTCCCAGCTCTCTCCTCTTCTTCTCACCAATCCCAGTGCTGGGCTGACAGTAGTAGCGATGCCACTGTCACTGCTCCTGTCATCCTTGTAACAGAAGGAAGGCACCCCCATCCTTACAGGAAATTATTGTGCCCAGGGCAACTTCCCCTCCTGCCCACCCCTTGTCCCGGCCCTGTGCACTTAGGGACACAAGGAGCACAGGAAGTCCTGGAAGGCATTAGGAGACATGAGGCACATTAGAGTCACTTGTACAGTATATGTCATTACTACATCCCATTGACAAAATATGTCACAAAATACATTTACTTGATCAGTGTGACGTCACAAAAAAGGAGTGTTCCTGGAGATACAAAGGATACATTTTATTCTATCAATCACCTTGTTTGAAATTATGATTCTGGAACAAAAAATTGTAAAGGTATTTATAAATAAAGGCTAAATAAAGGCTTTTTTTAAAAAACGCCGCAAAAAAAACCACACTCAAAACAAATGAAAAACAAAACAAAGTTTAAATATTAGGGATTTGAAAAGAAGTAAAAAAAGAAAAAGAATTGTTAAGAGAAGAAAGGGGAGGAAGGAAACAATGAAGGCTGGTTAGGGAAATCTAAACATAATACTTTGTATCTATCTCCCGTCTGATCGATGTTTATAAACAATGTTACTTTGTATCTCTCTATCTCCCATCTGATCGATGTTTATAAACAATGTTACTTTGTATCTCTCCATCTCCCGTCTGATCGATGTTTATAAACAATGTTACTTTGTATCTCTCTATCTCCCATCTGATCGATGTTTATAAACAATGTTACTTTGTATCTCTCTATCTCTCCTTTATAAACATTGTGTCAGATGGTTAATTTTTTGACAGCAGCTTCTACAACGACTGCATTTGCCCAGCAAATTTCTGGCAGGCATAGGGGGTATTAGCAGAGGGGTAGAGGGACAGGGCATACTACACATGCCCTGTGTCCTTCAATTAGGTTTGTATTGAGCATGCAGCATGCCTAGGATGCACAACTCCTTAGATGTACACTTTTCTTGCCTCTGTGTCACAGGGAAGGTTAGAGTCCTCCTCATCTCCTGCCTGAGAGTCCTTCTCATCTCCTGCCTGAGAGTCCTCCTCATCTCCTGCCTGAGAGTCCTCCTCATCTCCTGCCTGAGAGTCCTCCTCATCTCCTGCCTCAGAGTCCGCCTCATCTCCTGCCTCAGAGTCCTCCTCATCTCCTGCCTGAGAGTCCTCCTCATCTCCTGCCTGAGAGTCCTCCTCATCTCCTGCCTCAGAGTCCTCCTCATCTCCTGGCTCAGAGTCCTCCTCATCTCCTGGCTCAGAGTCCTCCTCATCTCCTGGCTCAGAGTCCTCCTCATCTCCTGCCCGAGAGTCCTCCTCATCTCCTGCCCGAGAGTCCTCCTCATCTCCTGCCCGAGAGTCCTCCTCATCTCCTGCCCGAGAGTCCTCCTCATCACCTGCCCGAGAGTCCTCCTCATCTCCTGCCCGAGAGTCCTCCTCATCACCTGCCCGAGAGTCCTCCTCATCTCCTGCCCGAGAATCCTCCTCATCTTCTGCCCGAGAGTCCTCTTCATTTCCTGCCCGAGAGTCCTCCTCATTTCCTGCCCGAGAGTCCTCCTCATCTCCTGCCCCAGAGTCCTCCTCATCTCCTGCCCGAGAGTCCTCCTCATTTCCTGCCCGAGAGTCCTCCTCATCTCCTGCCTCAGAGTCCTCCTCATCTCCTGCCTAAGAGTCCTCCTCATCTCCTGCCTACACTTAGTGCTGGCCATACACTATACAATTTTCTGCGTAATTTCCTTTAGATTTACCTTCAACTATGTAGTGCAAGGGCCCACCTAATTGGATACAGTTGAAAGTGCTCTTTAGGTTTGACCTCATATTATATGGTTTTTGGTAATTCTAAAGCAAAATTCTCAAGAAAATTGTATAATGTATGTCCAGACACTCAAAAAACTTTAATACTACAAAAGTGTTGCCAGGATCGCAGGAAAGAAACCTAAATGTTTAATCGTTGCCATGTTTACCTTCCTACAGCGTCAGTTACAACCCTGAGCTCCAGCAGAAGTCAGGTCAACCTCCAAGGTGGCCTTACAGTCTGACCATAGGCTGGTGCTTCTGCTCTGACCTGGAGAGAATATCCGTGAACAACAGCGCACACAGCTATCTCTGCTAGGCAAGGCTACACTGGTAAAAAAATAATTAGGAGTTGGACTCTGATTGGCCCACTTTGAACCGAAAGATTTCTACTGGAATGGTGTAAAGCAAGGGTCTCCAAACTATGGTCCTCCAGGTGGTGAGGATCGTCAAGTCCCGTGAGGCCTTGCAAGACTCTGACAGCCACAGGCAAGACTCCCAAAGGCAGAGGGATGATGGGACTTGTAGTTCTTCAACAGCTGGAGGGGCATCATTTGGAGACCCCTGGCCTAAAGCAAAGCTAATCTTTGATGGTGGACAATGGATGTCCAGGACCACTGATGACTTTCCCGGTGCTCATGCCAGGCCAAGCCTTTCATCCGCATCACCAAAGACAGGATACTAACCGCCGCATCTGAAGCCACTGACGTCTTTTGGGCCACAAATCCAAACGCTGTCAGAAATTTAAACACAACCAAAGCCCTTTCTCAAAGCCTAATCCACCAGCAGGGGGGCAGGGGTCTGGCGTCCACCCCAAGACCCTCCATTAAGCCCCTGCGAAGATGTATCCATCAAATATTTAGGCACCCGGGGGAAAAGGAGGATTGCGAACTCAGATGGATGTATCGGGGGGTTAAACGAAAACTCATGTCCATCCAAGAAAGACTTTTCAGAAGAAAAGAATTCCTTAGAAATACATTTTTCATTTTTCAGCGAGAGCAGGAGTGATGCGGAGTCCTGATGTTGTCTTTTTGGAAGACGGATTTGAAGAACATCTTGTTCCCAAAAAAAAAAAAAACCCCAATGCTACAGCTCGTTACAAAAAGGATCAGAGACTCGGACGGCCCGTCTGGTACGAATTAGGAAAGGCTCTCTTGTTGGTGTTCCCAGGAGGCCCGGACCTCATATGGGATGAGTGTGGCCAGCTTGGCTTTGATAAAAAAAAAAAAATTGCACAACACAAAAATACTTTCTGTTGAAAAGACAGAGAAAAAGAAAGTGTGACGGCCTTGTAACATAAAGCGCGATTCTCAGATCAGCCGGGGTAGGACTTCCTTACGGAAAGCGTAGAGGATGATGGATGGCCTGAGAGCCGCGGGAGAGGCCGGCAAGGAATTGCGTTTTGTTGTAACATAATCAGAAACCTCGGGAGCCGGAATGAGGGATTAGGAGCGACAATGCTCACCTCCAATTGTTTCCTGGAACTGGAACGCCAACGCTCTCTGCCGTCAGTCACATTTTCAGGTGTTCCAAACTTTACATGGACGGTGAGGGGGGGGGCTGCACTGACAATTTAGGGGGCCTTAACAATAATCCGGTCAGCCGTAGCTGGTTTTGTACTTACACCGCGATGGTGGATGCGGTTTCACGCACCTGATCCCTAAATCCTTTAAGAGTCTAAGGCCGGGATTATTAATTGCGGCGCTGGAGGTATGGAAGCAAACGTTGTGACTTGTGACGAGCCCCGGTGTTTGTGATGTGATGAAGGGAAGTTTAATTTAGTTACAATAGAAAGTAACAGCTGGTAATCCCTTTAAATGGAACCTGCCCGGGGAGAAAGAGGAATCTGCCCGTGATTCCTCCTACTGAGAATGCTAGTTCCCTGGCTGTGTCTGACTTATTATTACAGGAGGTAGTGGTAGAGGGGCGCTGGACACAGGTTTTCACAGGTTATTGAAATGTGGACCGAGGCCTAAGTAGCCTGCATTCAGCAGCTCACCACAAAGATGGGAGCCCCCACCTTCCCAGAAAGGACATTCAACCAAGTTGACAAATCTGAATATAATAGATCAAAGAAAGCACCAAGTAAAACGTCCTTAGGAGTCCAAAGTCTTCTACCTCAGTGGTCCTTGTAAAAACATTATATGTTTATCCCATCATGCTATATAACAGGCTAAATCCACTTTGAGACTTGGTGGTTCTTGTAGACATCTAAGCCATGCATATATGATCTTAGTGGTTCCTGTTGACATCTAAGCCATGCATATATGATCTTGGTGGTTCCTGTAGACATCTAAGCCATGTGTATATGATCTTAGTGGTTCCTGTTGACATCTAAGCCACGCGTATATGATCTTGGTGGTTCTTGTAGACATCTAAGCCATGCGTATATGATCTTGGTGGTTCTTGTAGACATCTAAGCCATGCATATATGATCTTAGTGGTTCCTGTTGACATCTAAGCCATGCATATATGATCTTGGTGGTTCTTGTAGACATCTAAGCCATGCGTATATGATTTTGGTGGTTCTTGTAGTCATCTAAGCCATGCGTATATGATCTTGGTGGTTCTTGTAGACATCTAAGCCACGCGTATATAATCTTGGTGGTTCCTGTAGACATCTAAGCCATGAATATAAGATCTTGGTGGTTCCTGTAGACATCTAAGACATGCATATATGCATGCCACCATCAGTCCCACCCCGCAAACCAGAGTACTTGGTGTCATCCTAGACTCCAATCTATCCTTCCAGCCCCAAGGCAAATCGCTAACAAATTCATGCAGAATCCACCTCCGCAACATCGCCAAATACGCCCATTCCTAACCCCAGAAACTACTAAGCAGCTCATCCACTCCCTCATCATATCATGACTCGACTACTGCAACTCCCTCCTCACTGGCCTGCCTCACCACAGGCTATCCCCACTTCAGTCGATCCTGAATAAGGTGGCCAGACTCATCCACCTTACCAACTGCTCCGTTTCCGCCACCCCCCTCTGCCAATCCCTCCACTGGCCTCCATTCAGTGTCCTCCACCCCCCTCTGCCAATCCCTCCACTGGCCTCCACTCAGTGTCCTCCACCCCCCGCTGCCAATCCCTCCACTGGCTTCCGATTGCCCAACGGATCAAATTAAAACTGCTAACACTGACGTACAAAGCCGTCCACCATACTGCCCCGAACTACATCACTGACCTAATATCCAAGTACCACCCAACACGCACACTCCACTCCTCACAAGACCTCCTTCTTTCAAGTTCCCTGGTCTCCTCCTCCCATGCCCGCCTGCAGGACTTCTCCAGGGCATCACCCATCCTCTGGAACTCCCTACCCCAATCCATCAGACTATCACCCACTCTCCTCTCCTTTAGGTGCACCCTAAAAACCCACCTCTTCAGGGAAGCCTACCCTACCCTCTGCTAATTGCCGATCTCCTCCACTCTTCCTACCACTCCATCCCCCACAGCTTTTCTTCTCGTACCACCAGCCCCTCCCTCCTAGATTGTAAGCTCCAAAGAGCAAGGCCCTCGAACCCCTTGTGTATCGCACTGTATTATTATTGTACTGTCTCATGTATTGTCCCCCACTATAATGTACAGCGCTGAGCGAACTGTTGGCACTTTATAAATCCTGTATAATAATAATAATAATCTTGGTGGTTCTTGTAAACATCTAAGCCATCCATATAAGATCTTGGTGGTTCCTGTAGACATCTAAGCCATGCATATATGATCTTGGTGGTTCCTGTAGACATCTAAGCCATACATATAAGATCTTGGTGGTTCCTGTAGACATCTAAGCCATCCATATAAGATCTTGATGGTTCTTGTAGACATCTAAGCCATGCATATATGATCTTGGTGGTTCCTGTAGACATCTAAGCCATGCATATATGATCTTGGTGGTTCCTGTAGACATCTAAGCCATGCATATAAGATCTTGGTGGTTCCTGTAGACATCTAAGCCATGCATATAAGATCTTGGTGGTTCCTGTGGATATCTAAGCTTTGCATATAAGATTTCAGTAGTTCTTGTAGACATCTAAGCCATGCAAATATGATCTTGGTAGTTCTTGTAGACATCTAAGCCATGCATTTGTGGTCTCAATGGTCCCTGCAGACATTTGTGTGTAGACATTACTACACTGTTATTTACAGTCTAAACCCACCTGGAGAACCGGAAAGCTTTTTTAATCACCTATATGCTGTCTCAGTGGTCCTTGTAAAATATTTTATGGTTATTTCAACAAGCAAGCCAAATACCAGCCAACGTGTTTCGGGGGCCACGCAATCCGCCTTCATCATGGTTGGAGGAAACGACAGAATGTTAAATGGACTCAAAAGTAGAGGATGTTAAAAAAAAAACAACCGTGTTTCTCAACCTTTTTTCAGTCAAGGCACCCTTTTAAAATTCTGCCCAATCACGAGGCACCCCATTCTGAAATGTGAAAAAAAACCCTAAATCAATAGTTTTACATCACACAGCAATATCCATACACGTAGGACACCCAATACTTTTATTTATTACTATTGAATACACAAAACAACACAGATTAAAATCAAGGTATACCTATTGATCCCTGGACGCCGACCATACGCAAATATGTGGCCTCTTGGTGGCTGGGCCTTGACACCGAGCGGCCGCATATTTGCGTACCATTTGAAAATACATACAGTATGTACCGAGAGCGCGCACCCTGCGCTCTCACAGCACATATTTCGGTGTCTCACAGAAAGGTCTCAATCTCCCCTTGCGATCGGGACCTTTTCCGATCATGTGACCACCATGATAGCGAATCACGGCGGTCACATTATTATACAGTATTTATAAAGCGCCAATAGTTCGCTCAGCGCTGTACATTACAAAGGGGGACAGAACATGTGACAGAACAATACCAATACAATGCAAAACATGAGGGAATTGAGGGCCTGAAATGACCCTGAAATCGCGCTCCACCTCCTGGCATCTGAAACCCCTTAAAGGGCCGGGCGGCATAAGCATGAAGAGGTTAAAGACAAAATATCCCCAAGCTGATCCTTCAAATGAAGAAATGTAAAGTCTCTGGGGAAACTAGGATACCACCGAAACCAACAAAACTCCTGCTTATCCTGTGGTGGTACTTTCTATGCCCTTCTACGATAGATGGACTTTGGAATGAAGTCTTCATCATTTGAAATTTTACTTGAGTGAGTGGACATTTATACATATTTTTCCTTCTCTGGTAATCTGACCTATGGGCTCCTAGTAATATGGGTGTCATCCAAGCTATGCATACATGATCTTGGTGGTTCCTGTGAACATCTAAGCCATGCATATAGGATCTTGGTGGTTCCTGCAGACATCTAAGCCACGCATATAAGATCTTGGTGGTTCTTGTAGACATCTAAGCCATGCATATATGATCTTGGTGGTTCCTGTAGACATCTAAGCCATATATATTTGATCTTGGTGGTTCCTGTACATATCTAAGCCATATATATTTGATCTTGGTGGTTTCTGTACACATCTAAGCCATGCATTTGTGGTCTCAATGGTCCCTGCAGAGATTTGTGTTTAGACATGACTACACTGTTATTTACAGGCTAATCGCCTATGTGCTGTCTCAGTGGTCCTTGTAAAAACATATGATTAGCCCATCATGCTATATAACAGGCTAAATCCACTTGGAGACTTGGTGGTTCCTGTAGACATCTAAGCCATGCATATATGATCTTCGTGATTCCTGTAGACATGCTTATACAATTTCAGTGGTTCCTGTAGACATCTAAGCAATGCATATAAGATCTTGGTGGTTCCTGTGGATATCTAAGCCTTGCATATAAGATTTTGGTGGTTCTTGTAGACCTCTAAGCCATGCAGATATGATCTTGGTGGTTCCTGTAGGCATCTAAGCCTTATATATTTGATCTTGGTGGTTCCTGTACTCATCAAGCCATGCATGTGTGGTTTCAATGGTCCCTGCAGAGATTTGTGTTTAGACATTACTACACTGTTACTTACAAGCTAAACCCACCTGGAGAACCAAAGAGCTTATATGCTGTCTTGGTGGTCCCTGTAAAAACAGTATATGGTTATCCCAACATCCTATATCACAGGCTAAATCCACTTGGTGGTTTCTGTAAACATCTAAGCCATGTATATACAATCTGAGTGGTTCCTATCTAAGCCATACATATATGATCTTGGTGGTTCCTGCAGACATCTAAACCATGCATTAATGATCTTGGTGGTTCCTGCAGACATCTAAACCATGTATATATAATCTCACTTGTCCCTGTAGACACCTATGCCATGCATATAAGATCTCGGTTGTTCCTGTAGACATCTAAACCATGTATATTTGATTTTTGGTTGTTCCAGTAGAAGTCTAAGCCATGCATACACGATCTTGATGGTTCTTGTAGACATCTAATCCATGCATATATGATCTTTGTGGTTCCTGTAGACATCTAAGCGATATATATTTGATCTTGGTGGTCCCTGTAGACATCTGAGCCATGCATTTGTGGTCTCAATGGTCCCTGCAGAGATTTGTGTGTAGACATTACTACACTGTTATTTACAGGCTAAACCCACCTGGAGAACCAAAGAGCTTATATACTTTCTTGGTGGTCCCTGTAAAAACAGTATATGGTTATCCCAACATCCTATAACACAGGCTAAATCCACTTGGTGGTTCCTGTAAACATCTAAGCCATGTATACACAATCTCTGTGATTCCTATCTAAGCCATACATATATGATCTTGGTGGTTCCTGTAGACATCTAAGCCATACATATATGATCTTGGTGGTTCCTGTAGACATTTAAGCCATGCATATAAGATCTTGGTGGTTCCTGTAGACATTTAAGCTATGCATACATGATCTTGGTGGTTTCTGTAGACATCTAAGCCATGCATTAATGATCTTGGTGGTTCCTGTAGACATCAAGCTATTCATATATGATCTCGGTGGCTCCTGTAGACATCTAAACCATGTATATATAATCTCACTTGTCCCTGTAGACACCTATGCCATGCATACAAGATCTCGGTTGTTTCTATAGACATCTCAACCATGTATATATGATTTTTGATTGTTCCTGTAGAAGTCTAAGCCATGCATATATGATCTTGATGGTTCATGTAGACATCTAATCCATGCATATATGATCTTGGTGGTTCATGTAGACATCTAAGCCATGCATTAATGATCTTGGTGGTTCCTGTAGACATCAAGCCATTCATATATGATCTCGGTGGCTCCTGTAGACATCTAAACCATGCATATATGATCTTTGTGGTCCCTGTAGACATCTAAGTCATGCATATATAAACTTGGTGGTTCCTGTAGACACCTAAGCCATGCATATAAGATTTTAGCTGTTCCTGTAGACATCTAAGCCATACATTTGTGGTCTCAGTGGTCCCTGTGGAGATTTGTGTGTGGACATTCCTACACTTGAAGCGATGGGTGTTGCTCAACCTACCCCAGGAGTCCAATATTGAGGAATGAGCTGCCGTTCTGGCCATACCCCTCTGACTCGTTTCACCATGCCCACCGGGGCTTGGTCACAGAGATGACCAAAAATGAATTAAAAAAAATAATAATACATTGCACTGTATAGTGTCCAATTAACTGATGGCAATTCCCCCATGGCCAGTCCTCAAGGATTCCAACATGTCTGCAATGCCTACATTTCAAATGACCTAACGAAGGCCACAGATCCATCATCTATTTTCCTAAACCTACGCCCCATACCTGCCGTGGACGCAGCCAATGCACTGACTGTGGTATACACCTGAATACAGGACAGCAGCTGGTGCTGAATTGCTTTGTACTGCAGTGTCAGGAAAGGCAAACCAGTATAGAGAAAAATGAAAGAAGTGCCAGACTCCTCCTGCTTGATCCTGCCAAGGTTCAGAATCCTGCAGTGTGGTCAGTGTAATCGCACATGAATGTATTCTTCATCATGGCCCATACCTAGGCTATAAATGTACGCCAAGCATCATCCGCGGCCGTAGATCATTTGTAGTCATCAGACAGTTACATGATGCAGGACACAGGCTTTACTATGCTATGACATCTATGAAAGCAGTACAGTGATTGAACCTAGCAGTGAGCACTCCATTGTATCCCACACAGCCACCCCCCAGGGGGCAAGTACAACCCAGAGGCCCAGTGAGGCAGCAACTCGCCCCCCCCTTCCCACTCTCTCTCTTCCCTGCCAAGAGAGAGAGAAGGAGAAAGAGAAAGGGGGAGCAAAAGAGGGGAAAGAGGAGGGTGAGAGGGAGGAAGAGAAAGGAGAGAGTGACAGAAGGAGGAAAAGGGGAAAAGACTGTAAGGAGGGGGGGGGGGTGAGAGAGAGGTGGGGAGAAAGAGAAAAAGGGTGAGCAAAAGAGTGGAAATAGTATGCTGGGGGCAGAAGGGGGGAGAAAGAGGGGGAGAGGGGGGAGCAAGAGAAGGGGGATGGGGGGAGAGAGAGCGAGGAGTGAGGGGGGGGGAGAGATGAGAGGGGGGGGGGAGAGGAGGGAAGAGGGAGAGGTGGAGAGAGTGATTGAACCTAGCAGTGTGCACTCATTGTACCCACACAGCCACCCCCCAGGGGGCAAGTACAACCCAGAGGCCCAATGAGGCAGCAACTCACCCCCTTCCCACTCTCTCTCTTCCCTGCCAAGAGAGGGAGAAGGAGAAAGAGAAAGGGGGAGCAAAGGAGGGTAAAGAGGAGGGTGAGAGGGTGGAAGAGAAAGGAGAGAGTAACAGAAGGGGGAAAAGATGTGAGAGACTGTGGGGAAGGGGGGTGAGAGAGAGAGGTGGGGAGAAAGAGAAAAAGGGTGAGCAAAAGAGGGAAAATAGTATGGGGGGAGGCAGAAAGGGAGGAGAAAGAGGAGGAGAGGGAGGAGCAAGAGAAGTGGTAAATGGGGGAGAGAGAAGGGCAGGAGAGAGGGGGAGAGTGGGGTTGAGAGAGAGAGGAGAGAAAGGGGGGGGGGGGAGAGAGGGGGGGGAAGGGAAGAGGGAGGGCGGAAGAAAGTAGAGAGAGAGGTGGGAGCGAGGGGAGAGAGAGAGTGATTGAAACTAGCAGTGTGCACTCCATTGTAACCCACACAGCCACCCCCAGGGGACAAGTACATCCCAGAGGCCCAATGAGGCAGCAAGGGGGGAGAGAGGCAGGAGAGAGGGGGGAGGGAGAGAAGAGAGAAATAAGGGGGGGGGGGAGAGGGAGGAGGGGAGAGATGAGAGAGGGAGAGGGGGGAAGAGAGAGGGGGTTGAGAGGAGAGAGAGAGGGGGGGAGAGAGGTGGGAGAGAGAGAGGGGGGGAGAGAGGGGGGAGAGAGAGGTGGGAGAGAGAGGGGGGGGAGAGAGAGGGGGGGGAGATAGAGGGGGGTGAGAAGAAAGAGGGGGAAGAGAAGAAAGAGGGGGAAGAGAGGAGAGAGTGAAGGATAGAGCGAGGGGGAAAAGAGGGGAGAGAGGTGGAAGAGAGGAGGGGGAGTGAGGAGAGAGAGGAGGAGAGGAGGGGGGAGAGGAGAGAGGGGGGAAGAGAGGGAAGGATAGAGTGGGGGGAATAGAGGGGAGAGAGGTGGAAGAGAGGAGGGGGAGAGAGGAGAGAGAGGGGGGGCATTCACTACTGGCACCCTGACTGCCGGGGTAAAACCCCAACACACGTGGGGGGTGGGACTTCACCTGCCGGTGAACCCGGCAACGTGCAGCTCTTTGGTCTCCGGACCAACAAGTTAGATGCTTTTCCCTCCACTGTCATTTAGCAGCAATATATTTCATTTTTGCTGACGTTCACCATACAGGCGCACCACTTCACACCCTTCTCAGGTTTAAGGAACCCCCCAAGCATGTTATTTAAAGGATTTGTGTATTTTTATTGTTTCCTATTAAAGAGAAACTTACCGTATTTTTTGCACCATAAGACGCACTTTTTTCCCCCCCAAAAAGGGGGGGAAATGTCAGTGCGTCTTATGGAGCGAATATAAAGCGGCCGGTCCGGTATTTCTGCTGCCACCATGTTAGAATACCGGGCCGGCCGCTCAGCTGTTCTCTCCTGCAGGACCTTACCTGTTCCTCGCTCCAGCGCTGCACAGTCTTCCCGCGCTGGCTTCTGTGACAGCCGGGTGCCCACTGCGCATGCGCTGCGCTTTGTGAATGATCCAGTGTCTTCTGGGACACATGAAAGGTCCCAGAAGGCGCCGGGCCATTCACAAAGCGAAGCGCTTCTCACACATGCGCAGTGGGCACCCGGCTGTAACAGAAGCCGGCCCGGGAAGAAGAGGGAAGGCAACTCCGCGGAAGTGGGAGCGGGTACCTGTCAAATTCAGGTACCCGCTCCCCCTCCCTCCCCAAAGGTCAGCAGTCTCTGGTCATCCCCTGCACTGTCTGCAGTCTCTGGTCATTCACTGCACTGTCTGCAGTCTCTGGTCATCCACTGCACTGTCTGCAGTCTCTGGTCATCCCCTGCACTGTCCGCAGTCTCTGGTCATCCCCTGCACTGTCCGCAGTCTCTGATCATCTCCTGTACTGTGTCCGCAGTCTCTGGTCATCTCCTGTACTGTGTCTGCAGTCTCTGGTCATCCCCTGTACTGTGTCCGCAGTCTCTTGGTCATCTCCTGTACTGTGTCTGCAGTCTCTGGTCATCCCCTGTACTGTGTCCGCAGTCTCTTGGTCATCTCCTGTACTGTGTCCGCAGTCTCTGGTCATCCCCTGTACTGTCTGCAGTCTCTGGTCATCCCCTGTACTGTGTCCGCAGTCTCTGGTCATCTCCTGTACTGTGTCCGCAGTCTCTGGTCATCTCCTGTACTGTGTCTGCAGTCTCTGGTCATCCCCTGTACTGTGTCCGCAGTCTCTGGTCATCTCCTGTACTGTGTCCGCAGTCTCTGGTCATCTCCTGTACTATGTCCACAGTCTCTGGTCATCCCCTGTACTATGTCCGCAGTCTCTGGTCATCTCCTGTACTATGTCCACAGTCTCTGGTCATCTCCTGTACTGTGTCTGCAGTCTTTGGTCATCTGTACTATGTCCGCAGTCTCTGATCATCTCCTATACTATGTCCACAGTCTCTGGTCATCTCCTGTACTGTGTCCGCAGTCTCTGATCATCTCCTGTACTATGTCCGCAGTCTCTGGTCATCTCCTGTACTGTGTCCGCAGTCTCTGATCATCTCCTGTACTATGTCCGCAGTCTCTGATCATCTCCTGTACTGTGTCCGCAGTCTCTGGTCATCTCCTGTACTATGTCCGCAGTCTCTGATCATCTCCTGTACTGTGTCTGCAGTCTCTGATCATCTCCTGTACTGTGTCCACAGTCTCTGGTCATCTCCTGTACTGTGTCCGCAGTCTCTGATCATCTCCTGTACTATGTCCGCAGTCTCTGGTCATCTCCTGTACTGTGTCCGCAGTCTCTGGTCATCCCCTGTACTGTGTCCGCAGTCTCTGGTCATCTCCTGTACTGTGTCCGCAGTCTCCGGTCATCTCCTGTACTATGTCCGCAGTCTCTGGTCGCCTCCTGTACTGTGTCTGCAGTCCATTGGTTCAGAATATTTTTTTTTCTTGTTTTTCACCTCTAAAACCTAGGTGCGTCTTATGGAGTGAAAAATACGGTAGTTTTTTTTTGCTTTTTTTTTTTTTTTAATACAGCAGGTAAGGATTGGAGAAGTGGGAGCAGGTGCCAGTAAAAACTGGTACTTGCCCCTCCCCCCCCAAATAAAAAATCAGTTACAAGCTAGGGGGAGAGAGCGGACCGGCGAGACCTCAGCTTTTGAGTGAAATTCCACTAAAAGACCCTTTTTTTTAGGTACTTATATAACGTCAATTTATGCAGCGCTTTACATATATATTGTACATTCCCATCAGGCCCCGCCCCCGAGGAGCGTACAATCGAAGGTCCCTAACTCACATTCACACACTAGGGACAATTTAGACAGGAGTCAATTCACCTGCCAGCATGTCTTTGGTGTGTGGGAGGAAACCAGAGTTCCCGGAGGAAACCCACACAGGCACAAGGAGTACACGCAAACTCCAGGCAGGTGGTGCCGTGGTTGGGATTTGAACCAATGACTCTACAGTAGTGCTGCCAGGTGGAAGTGCTAACCATTTAGCCACTGTGTTACCCAGCCTTTTTTTTTTGGTACATATCCCCCATTGCAGTGTCACGCTTCCCATGCACTTCTTTTTTTAACCAAAGCTGTAAATTATTCTTGAAAAGGGCCAAAAAAAAAAAAAAATTTGGATCCCATAGACTTTAATGGGGTTTAGTGTATGCCGATTTTTAGTGACACTAAAGTTTTTGTTTTTTTTTTTGCTTTTTTTCTTGTAAAATTAGGGCTGCACCCCTACCGGTATCAGTGCCAATACCGAGAATTTTCCTTTCAATACATTTTTACATGTTCCATTTGGAAGAGGTCCTGTGCAGGTGGTTTCCTTGTATGAAGTGTCAACCTTTGTATTGGTACGTGAGGGATGTGCACCCCCTGCGCTGACACCCTGTGAGGGAGATTTATGTGCGTGGGGGCTGACCAGTGGAGAGGCGGCTACTTGAAGGATCTGAGGGTGGGATCCCATAAAACGCATTGACCCATACGGGTCGAAGTTCTAAGGTGAGAGGCTCATCTAGCCGGCGGTCGGATTGTTTTGTGTCAGCAGCTGCCCGCGGTCACACCCTATCAGCACGAGCAGGGGCGGACTGACCATTTGGAAACTCGGGCACTGTCCGAGGGCCCGGGGTCAGTAGGGGGTCCCATGAGATGCCCCTGGTACCTTTTTCATAGGCTTTTTTGAGTTTGGGCAAGGACACAGGGGCCCCATGATCCCCTATTGCCCGGGGGCCCCATGAGTTGTCAGTCCGCCCCTGAGCACGAGTGTCATCTTTAATTGGATAAAGTGATATTATCCACATCGTATTGGACTACATGAGCACAGATTTGACGATTTGTGTGTTGCACGGATTTTATGTAATTTGTGTTTCACTGATTGGGAATTTTTTATTTTACTTGTACCCCTCAGGAGGAACATGTCCTCTGGTTTAAGTTGTGTGGTATTTTAGGTATTTATTGCATTTATATGCAATAGTTTTTTGCATGTTTACGTTGTATATTTAGTTTGCAGTAGTAGAGACATTTATGTTTTTACTATCATTCACCATCACTTTTTGGGTTCAGCTATAAATCTCATTAGTTTGTGGTATTGTATTAAGTATTATATGCGTGATTATTATCTCACGGATTTTTATATATATTTATATTGTGGCAATGAGTGAGCTATACTGGTTTATTTCACTGAAATTGTACACAGTGTGTCACTATTTATATGTGGATATATTTATTTATTTATGTGAGTAGCGCTACATTGTGATTTATTTAGTTGTATTTTTCTTTATTTGTTACCATAATATACACAGTGCCTCATCCCCCTCTATTACACACAGTGCCTCATCCCCCTCTATTACACACAGTGCCTCATCCCCCTCTATTACACACAGTGCCTCATCCCCCTCTATTACACACAGTGCCTCATCCCCCTCTATTACACACAGTGCCTCATCCCCCTCTATTACACACAATGCCTCATCCCACTCTATTACACACAGTGCCTCATCTCCCTATTACACACAGTGCCTCATCCCCCTCTATTACACACAGTGCCTCATCCCCCTCTATTACACACAGTGCCTCATCCCCCTCTATTACACACAGTGCCTCATCCCCCTCTATTACACACAGTGCCTCATCCCCCTCTATTACACACAGTGCCTCATCCCCTCTATTACACACAGTGCCTCATCCCCCTCTATTACACACAGTGCCTCATCCCCCTCTATTACACACAGTGCCTCGTCTCTCTATTACACACAGTGCCTCATCCCCCTCTATTACACACAGTGCCTCATCCCCACTCTATTACACACAGTGCCTCATCCCCCTCTATTACACACAGTGCCTCGTCTCTCTATTACACACAGTGCCTCATCCCCCTCTATTACACACAATGCCTCATCCCACTCTATTACACACAGTGCCTCATCCCCCTCTATTACACACAGTGCCTCATCCCCCTCTATTACACACAGTGCCTCATCCCCCTCTATTACACACAGTGCCTCATCCCCCTCTATTACACACAGTGCCTCATCCCCTCTATTACACACAGTGCCTCATCCCCCTCTATTACACACAGTGCCTCGTCTCTCTATTACACACAGTGCCTCATCCCCCTCTATTACACACAATGCCTCATCCCACTCTATTACACACAGTGCCTCATCCCCCTCTATTACACACAGTGCCTCGTCTCTCTATTACACACAGTGCCTCATCCCCCTCTATTACACACAGTGCCTCATCCCCACTCTATTACACACAGTGCCTCATCCCCTCTATTACACACAGTGCCTCATCCCACTCTATTATACACAGTGCCTCATCCCACTCTATTACACACAGTGCCTCATCCCACTCTATTACACACAGTGCCTCATCCCTCTCTATTACACACAGTGCCTCATCCCCCTCTATTACACACAGTGCCTCATCCCCCTCTATTACACACAGTGCCTCATCCCTCTCTATTACACACAGTGCCTCATCCCCCTCTATTACACACAGCGCCTCGTCTCTCTATTACACACAGTGCCTCGTCTCTCTATTACACACAGTGCCTCATCCCCCTCTATTACACACAGTGCCTCATCCCCACTCTATTACACACAGTGCCTCATCCCCTCTATTACACACAGTGCCTCATCCCACTCTATTATACACAGTGCCTCATCCCACTCTATTATACACAGTGCCTCATCCCCCTCTATTACACACAGTGCCTCATCCCCTCTATTACACACAGTGCCTCATCCCCACTCTATTACACACAGTGCCTCATCCCCTCTATTACACACAGTGCCTCATCCCACTCTATTACACACAGTGCCTCATCCCCTTCTATTATACACAGTGCCTCATCCCCCTCTATTACACACAGTGCCTTGTCTCTCTATTACACACAGTGCCTCATCCCCTCTATTACACACAGTGCCTCATCCCCCTCTATTACACACAGTGCCTTGTCTCTCTATTACACACAGTGCCTCACCCTACTCTATTACAAACAGTGCCTCATCCCCTCTATTACACACAGTGCCTCGTCTCTCTATTACACACAGTGCCTCATCCCTCTCTATTACACACAGTGCCTCATCCCACTCTATTACACACAGTATATATTAGAAGGATGAGGCACTATTTGTAACATAGTGGGATGAGGCACTGTGTGTAATAGAGTGGGATGAGGCACTGTGTGTAATAGAGGGGGATGAGGCACTGTGTGTAATAGAGGGGGATGAGGCACTGTGTGTAATAGAGTGGGATGAGGTACTGTGTGTTATAGAGCGGGATGAGGCACTGTGTGTAATAGAGTGGGATGAGGCACTGTTTGTAATAGAGGGGATGAGGCACTGTGTGTAATAGAGGGGATGAGGCACTGTGTGTAATAGAGGGGGATGAGGCACTGTGTGTAATAGAGTGGGATGAGGTACTGTGTGTAATAGAGCGGGATGAGGCACTGTGTGTAATAGAGGGGGATGAGGCACTGTGTGTAATAGAGTGGGATGAGGCACTGTGTGTAATAGAGTGGGATGAGGTACTGTGTGTAATAGAGCGGGATGAGGCACTGTGTGTAATAGAGGGGGATGAGGCACTGTGTGTAATAGAGGAGATGAGGCACTGTTTGTAATAGGGTGGGATGAGGCCCTGTTTGTAATAGAGTGGGATGAGGCACTGTTGTAATAGAGTGGGGTGAGGCACTGCTTGTAATAGAAGGAAAGAGGCACTGTTTGTAATAGAGTGGGGTGAGGCACTGCGTGTAATAGAGGGGATGAGGCACTGTTTGTAATAGAGGGGATGAGGCACTGTGTGTAACAGAGTGGGATGAGGCACTGTGTGTAATAGAGGGGGATGAGGCACTGTGTGTAATAGAGGGGGATGAGGCACTGCTTGTAATAGAGGGGATGAGGCACTGTTTGTAATAGATTTGGATGAAGCACTCTGTGTAACAGAGTGGGATGAGGCACTGTGTGTAATAGAGGGGATGAGGCACTGTTTGTAATAGAGAGGGATGAGGCACTGTGTGTAATAGAGGGGATGAGGCACTGTGTGTAATAGAGTGGGATGAGGCACTGTGTGTAACAGAGTGGGATGAGGCACTGTGTGTAATAGAGGGGATGAGGCACTGTTTGTAATAGAGAGGGATGAGGCACTGTGTGTAATAGAGAGGGATGAGGCACTGTGTGTAATAGAGGGGATGAGGCACTGTTTGCAGTATATTGTACAGGTTTCCAGGGTTGGGTCCTAAACGGCAGATATCTCCCCAAAATTTGAATTGTGGTCTCTTTAAGGGGGACAATTTAAAGGTGTGTTGAATACTCAGGGTTCTCACCCATGCAGAGTAAGGGGGTCCTGGGTAGTATGGCTAGAGAGCAAAGAACTGGGTTTCGATACTTGCCGGATTGCTAAATCCTTATTGGAGAACCAGAATTTTCGAGGTTCTAAAAGTTTTGGGTGGGAAGAACCTCCAAGCCTTCACCTTAGCCTAGGCTTGTCAATGACTGGTGACCTCACCTCAGTCTAGGCAAGGTCATTGATTGGTGACCTCACCTTAACCTAGGCAAGGTCAATGACTGATGAGCTCACCTCAGCCTAGGCAAAGTCAATGACTGTGTCATCACCTTAGCTTAGGCTAGGTCAATGATTGGTGACCTCACCTCAGTCTAGGCTTGTCAATGACTGGTGACTTCACCACAGCCTAGGCAAGGTCAATGACTTGTGACCCCACTTCAGCCTAGGCTTATCAATGACTGGTGACCTCACCTCAGCCTAGGCTTGTCAATGACTGTTGACCTCACTTCATCCTAGGCTTGCCAATGACTTGTGACCTCACCTCACCCTAGGCAAGGTCATTGGCTGGTGACCTCACCTCAGCCTAGGCTAGGTCAATGACTGGTGACCTCACCTCAGCCTAGGCTTGTCAATGGCTGTTGACCTCACCTCAGCCTAGGCTTGTCAATGACCGTTGACCTCACCTCAGCCTAGGCTTGTCAATGACTGGTGACCTCACCTGAATCTAGGCTTGTCAATGACTGGTGACCTCACCTCAGCCTAGGCTTTCAATGACTGTTGACCTCACCTCAGCCTAGGCTTTCAGTGACTGTTGACCTCACCTCAGCCTGGGCTTGCCAATGACTGTTGACCTCACCTCAGCCTAGGCATACTCACTGGCTAAAGCTTGACTTGTAAAGCTACTGACAGGTCCACTTTAAGGAGTTGAGTCACCTTGAGACGGAAGATACAATATCAGGCATTCATTTGCTTCCTCTATTGCTGCACTTGCCTAATCTGCCTGTCCAAGGACACGGCGATGGGGAAGAGGGGTTTCCCACCTATGGTTCTCCACCTGACCCCGTCCATAGTTCAGGATGTCCGCCTTCCACCCTCCTCTCTATTCCATGACCGCAGATATTTACATGTCCCTGTTTCAACCAGACTTCATCAGGAAGCTATTTGGAGGATCTCAGAGCTCGGCTTTGGAAGCCGTTATCATTTATTATAATTATAACGGGATGCTTCCAGTCCTCCTTCTCGGGTTTTTTTCCCGTTCCTTCAGAGCCAAAAACCGTCTCCACCAGGTGATGGAGAGAGCCGGATGGGAAAATTGTTTCAGAATGTGTCCAGCTGATGTCTTCCTTTGTGTTGGGTTGTAGCCGCCGTGCCCTTTGTGCCCCCAGCTCCTCCTGAGCCCCATGCTGATACATACTCCATGTGATAGGTTGTGATTCACGCGGCAGATAGCAAAGTGCCGACGATTTAAGATTTCCTGTCGGAGGACAGATACATTCTGCCGACGTTCACAGCCATGCCGCTGAGGGCGAATGTTCCTCACCTTCGTCTCAGACCTCCAGTGGTCTGTTCCCAGTCAATAGGCATCCAAGGCACCGTAAACATTGCAGTGCACGGGGTTCAAACCCAAAGCTGGAGCGGCCTCCACGTACGCACAGGGCGCGTTATCAGGACCATTTTGGATTGACGCACAAGCCACGTGACTTGGGTTGGAGCTTCCACAATGCAATGTTTACTCTGTGCTCTATGGGGACAACGCTGGGGATGACCAGAAAACAGAAGAGAGAGGGCAATAAATGGAGTAGGGTGCCAAATGTGAGGGAAACCAGATGCAATCACCAAGCCAAAGGGTGAGGTATGATCTACTTTAAATGTATTGCAGGTGCAATCATTACCCGGTAATATGTGGGTTGTGTGCTCCGGGAATGACCCCTGAGCATTAATTGCACCTGACCCCTGAACAATCAACATTACTTAAACCTGATCTCTGCAATCTGTGCATTAATTGCACCTGAACACTGAACAATCTGCGTTACTTAATTCTGACCCCTGCAATTTGTGCATTAACTGCTCCTGACCCCTGCAATCTGTGCATTAATTGCTCCTGACTCCTGCAATCTGTGCATTAACTGCTCTTAACCCCTGCAATCTGTGTTTCAATTGCTCCTGACCCCTGCAATCTGTGCATTAATTGCTCCTGACCCCTGCAATCTGTGCATTAATTGCTCCCGACCCCTGCAATCTGTGTTTCAATTGCTCCCGACCCCTGCAATCTGTGCATTAATTGCTCCCGACCCCTGCAATCTGTGTTTCAATTGTTCCTGACCCCTGCAATCTGTGCATTAATTGCTCCCGACCTCGGCAATCTGTGCATTAATTGCTCCCAACCCCTGCAATCTGTGCATTAATTGCTCCTGACCCCTGCAATCTGTGCATTAATTGCTCCTGACCCAGTCAGTGGGTTTAGCGATGTTTGGGCGTTTATTCATTTCATTGGCCAGAATTGTAATTTATTCTGGCCAATAAAATAAACTCTGAAGTGCTAAACGCACCTGAACATTTAGGCAGATTTTGGTGTTTCTCGTGTTTTTTTTGTCAAAACTCACCTCTCCTCAATACAATTCTTCTGAATTTTACTGCCTCTAAACTCCGGTAAACGCCTGTGTGTGCACTGAGTCGAGTTCAGGGGCTTTGACAAAAAAAAATGCCAAAAGCTCTTACGTGTGAGTTTAGGAGAAACAGTGTAAATGAGGCCTTAATCCTGACCCCTGCACTCTGTACATGACTTAATCCTGACCCCTGCACTCTGTACGTGACTTAATCCTGACCCCTGCACTCTGTACGTGACTTAATCCTGACCCCTGCACTCTGTACATGACTTAATCCTGACCCCTGCACTCTGTACGTGACTTAATCCTGAGCCCTGCACTCTGTACATGACTTAATCCTGACCCCTGCACTCTGTACATGACGTAATCCTGACCCCTGCACTCTATACATGACTTAATCCTGACCCCTGCACTCTGTACATGACGTAATCCTGACCCCTGCACTCTATACATGACTTAATCCTGACCCCTGCACTCTGTACATGACGTAATCCTGACCCCTGCACTCTATACATGACTTAATCCTGACCCCTGCACTCTGTACATTAATTCCTCCTGACCCCTGCACTCTGTACATTAATTCCTCCTGACCCCTGCACTCTGTACATGACTTAATCCTGACCCCTGCACTCTGTACATGACGTAATCCTGACCCCTGCACTCTATACATGACTTAATCCTGACCCCTGCACTCTGTGCGTGACTTAATCCTGAACCCTGCACTCTGTACATGACTTAATCCCGATCCCTGCACTCTATACATGACTTAATCCTGATCCCTGCACTCTGTACATTATTTAATCCTGACCCCTGCACTCTGTACGTGACTTAATTCTGACCCCTGCACTCTGTACATGACGTAATCCTGGCCCCTGCACTCTGTACGTGACTTAATCCTGACCCCCTGCACTCTGTACATGACTTAATCCTGACCCCTGTGCTCTGTACATTACGTAATCCTGACCCTTGGACTCTGTACATTACGTAATCCTGACCCCTGCACTCTGTACATGACTTAATCCTGACCCCTGAGCTCTGTACATGACTTAATCCTGACCCCTGCACCCTGTACATGACTTAATCCTGACCCCTGCACTCTGTACATGACTTAATCCTGACCCCTGCACCCTGTACATTACGTAATCCTGACCCCCTGCACTCTGTACATGACTTAATCCTGACCCCTGCACTCTGTGCATGACTTAATCCTGATCCCTGCACTCTATACATGACTTAATCCTGACCCCTGCACTCTGTGCATGACTTAATCCTGACCCCTGCACTCTGTGCATGACTTAATCCTGACCCCTGCACTCTGTGCATGACTTAATCCTGACCCCTGCACTCTGTGCATGACTTAATCCTGACCCCCTGCACTCTATACATGACTTAATCCTGATCCCTGCACTCTGTACATGATTTAATCCTGACCCCTGCACTCTGTACGTGACTTAATCCTGACCCCTGCACTCTGTACATTACCTAATCCTGACCCCTGCACTCTGTGCATGACTTAATCCTGACCCCTGCACTCTGTACATTACCTAATCCTGACCCCTGCACTCTGTGCATGACTTAATCCTGACCCCTGCACTCTGTGCATGACTTAATCCTGACCCCTGCACTCTGTACATTACTTCCTCCTGACCCCTGCACTCTGTACATTACTTCCTCCTGACCCCTGCACTCTGTACGTGACTTTATCCTGACCCCTGCGCTCTGTACGTGACTTAATCCTGACCCCTGCACTCTGGGCCATTCACCATTCTGGGTGGACGTCATATGACGTCCTCCCCAGAGTGCACCTTACATGTGCCCCACGGGCCACACCGTGGCACAGCCTTTCACCCTCTGCCCCCACCAGACACAGCGGATGACAGATCAGTGTACCGCCACACTGCCAGTACCATGTGATCTCCGTGACCAATCACAGCAGATCACATGACAATTGTACACAACGGATGAAGTCCATTCAAACCCTTCATTGTGTATTGTTGGCTTGATCTCTGAAATTGGTCACGTGATCACATGATTCAGACAGGGCCAATCACAGCCCATCTGTACCATGTGATAGCTGTGTCCAAACAATCATAGTGTGTGCAAAAAAAAAATCCTGATCACCTCCATAACACCAGCAAAGGGTTCCTGAGCCTTTAAATGGTCTCTGAGTCTGGTTCAGTAGGAATCACAATCATGGTAAAGACTGCTGACCTGACACCATCACTGACACCCTCCATAAGGAGGGAAAGCCTCAAAAGGTAATTGCAGAAGAAGTTGGATGTTCCCAAAGTGCTGTATCAAAGCACATTAATAGGAAGTTATGTGGAAGGGAAAAGTGTGGAAGAAAAAGGTGCACAAGCAGCAGGGATGACCGCAGCCTGGAGAGGATTGTCAGGAAAAGGCCATTCAAAAGTGTTGGGGACTTTCACAAGGAGTGGACTGAGGCTGGAGTCAGTGCATCAAGAGCCACCACACACAGACGGATCCTGGACATGGGCTTCAAATGTCGTATTCCTCTTGTCAAGCCGCTCCTGAACAACAAACAACGTCAGAAGCGTCTTACCTGGGCTAAAGAAAAACAGACCTGGTCTGCTGCTCAGTGGTCCAAAGTCCTCTTTTCTGATGAGAGCAACTTTTGCATCTCATTTGGAAACCAAGGACCCCGAGTATGGAGGAAGAATGGAGAGGCCCAAGGACCCTGAGTATGGAGGAAGAATGGAGAGGCACAAGGACCCCGAGTATGGAGGAAGAATGGAGAGGCCCAAGGACCCCGAGTATGGAGGAAGAATGGAGAGGCTCAAGGACCCCGAGTATGGAGGAAGAATGGAGAGGCCCAAGGGCCCCGAGTATGGAGGAAGAATGGAGAGGCCCGAGGACCCCGAGTATGGAGGAAGAATGGAGAGGCCCAAAGACCCCGAGTATGGAGGAAGAATGGAGAGGCACAAGGACCCCGAGTATGGAGGAAGAATGGAGAGGCACAAGGACCCCGAGTATGGAGGAAGAATGGAGAGGCCCAAGGACCCCGAGTATGGAGGAAGAATGGAGAGGCCCAAGGACCCCGAGTATGGAGGAAGAATGGAGAGGCACACACTGCAAGATGCTTGAAGTCCAGTGTGAAGTTTCCACAGTCTGTGTTGATTTGGGGAGCCATGTCATCTGCTGGTGTTGGTCCACTGTGCTTCATTAAGTCCAGGGTCAACACAGCCGTCTACCAGGAGATTTTGGAGCACTTCATGCTTCCTTCCGCAGACAAGCTTTATGGGGATGCTGACTTCATTTTCCAGCAGGACTTGGCTCCGCCCACACTGCCAAAAGAACCAAAACCTGGTTCAATGACCGTGGGATTACTGTGCTTGATTGGCCAGCAAACTCCCCTGACCTGAACCCCATAGAGAATCTATGGGGCATTGCCAAGAGAAAGATGAGAGATATAAGACTGAATATTCTCATTTTTTGAGTTTCACGTGTGTGTGTATATATATATATATATATATTTATTTATTTTATTTTTTTTTTTTTAAATATATATATATATTACTCTTCAGCAGCTCCACCGTCAAGTTCCTTCAGACCCGGTTCTTCCAGCTCTCCCGGCTCTTTGGGCTCTCTTAGCCAACTAGATGGACCCACTCCCTGGCCTCTCAATAGGGGTCTCCAAGCACCCCGGGCTCTCCTACTCCTCCGAGACTTATATATTCCCTAGGTCCCCTGAGTCTTAATGCATGGGTACCACTCAGCACTGGCCAGTGACCCCAGGTGCATAGGGGCCCCATGATAATCTTGTTTGCCAACTGTCCTGAATTTGCCGGGACAGTCATTCATTTTACTAAGCTGTCCAGGGATGGCCCAGGCAGCGTCCCAGAACCTGTACTGTGTCCTTCTGATCCCAGTATTGTGCCCCCCTGATCCCAGTATTGTGCCAACCCTGATCCCAGTATTGTTCCCTCCTGATCCCAGTATTGTTCCCTCCTGATCCCAGTATTGTACCCTCCTGATCCCAGTATTCTGCCCCCCTGATCCCAGTATTGTGCCCCCCTGATCTCAGTATTGTGCCCCCCTGATCTCAGTATTGTGCCCCCCTGATTCCAGTATTGTGCCCCCCTGATTCCAGTATTGTGCCCCTCTGATCCCAGTATTGTGCCCCTCTGATCCCAGTATTGTGCCCTCCTGATCCCAGTATTCTGCCCCCCTGATCCCAGTATTCTTCCCCCCTGATCCCAGTATTCTTCCCCCCTGATCTCAGTATTCTTCCCCCCTGATCTCAGTATTCTTCCCCCCTGATCTCAGTATTCTTCCCCCCTGATCCCAGTATTCTTCCCCCCTGATCCCAGTATTGTGCCCTCCTGACTACCAATATTGTGCCCTACTGATCCCAGTATTCTGCCCCCCTGATCCCAGTATTGTGCCCTCTTGATCCCAGTATTGTGCCCTCCTGATCCCAGTATTGTGCACACCTGTCTCCTGAGCAGAGCTCCTTTATAGTGGGGGTACGCTTGTCTCTTGTAAGAAGAGCACACCTGTCTCCTGGGCAGAGCACCTCTCCTAGTGGGGGTGTGCTTGTTTCCTGGATGGAGAGCATACCTGTCTCCTGAGCAGAGCTCCTTTCTAGTGGGGGTACGCTTGTCTCCCGGATGGAGAGCACACCTGTCTCCTGGGCAGAGTTCCTTTCTAGCGGGGGTACGCTTATCTCCTGGATGGAATCCACACCTGTCTCCTGGGTAGAGCTCCTCCCCTAGTGGGGATACGCTTGTCTCCTGGATGGAGAGCACACCTGTCTCCTGGGTAGAGCAACTCTCCTAGTGGGGGGTACGCTTATCTCCTGGATAGAAAGCACACCTGTATCAACGGTACAGGCTGGTGGTGGTGGTGTCATGGTGTGGTGGATCCATCCTGCCTTGTATCAATGGTTCAGGCTGGTGGTGGTGGTGTCACAGTGTGGTGGGATTCATCCTGCCTTTTATCAAGGGTTCAGGCTGGTGGTGTCATGGTGTGGGGGAGATTTTATTGGCACACTTTGGGCCCCTTAGTGCCAATTGAGCATCGTTTAAGCACCACGGCCTACCTGTCAGGAATGGACTGGCCAGCAATGGTGGGACTCACCTGCCTTTTGATCTGCAGTACCAGGGCTGGCCAGCGGGTGCTCCCAGCAATCAGAGACTCAACCTTTCAGCCAGCTAACACCTGGAACTGATGATACTGGTGTATTTAAGGGATGGCCAGACTTGCAGACTCTGCCTTGGTGTTGTGTTTGTCCTGGGCCCTGTATCTGTCCTGCATCCTGTTTCTGGTCCTTTGCTACCTGTTCTGATCCCTGGCTTGTGACCCTGACCATCCCTCTGCCTGACCCTCTGTACTACGCTGCTTGCTACCTGTTCTGATCCCTGGCTTGTGACCCTGACCATCCCTCTGCCTGACCCTCTGTACTACGCTGCTTGCTACCTGCTGAACCTGGCCTGTGACCCCGACGATTCTCCGCTTGCTCCCCCTGTACCTACCTGCCCAATTGATATTGACCCGGCCTGCCTGACGACGCTTGCTTGTATATACTGTTATCTGTGGGTGGTTGGTTGGGTTTGTTTGCACCGTATTATGTTTTAGTATTGCACTGCGTTTATGTTTGTATTGTTAGTGTTAATAAATTACATTGTTTATCACATATCTGAAGTCTGCGTTTCCCTGCGTCAGTCACACACCTCTGGTCACACCTGGGAGCCCTGACATTACACCAAGGCCAATCCTGACCAGAAGTGGCTGCACAGGGAAGCCATCTTGGCTTGTTGATGGGAAGGATGGATCTGGATGAGGTTGTGTATTTATCTCTGCTAGTGTTTGATGACAGGGAGTATGCTTATCAAACTCTGAGGGAGTATCCCCGGGATGAACTGCTAGAATGTATACGGATCGCTCATGTTCTAGTAGATCAGGGCACAGTGTTCTCTGAGGTGCAGCCTTTGATTGAGGTTTGTGTTGAGTTGGTTTCATCTGGTTCCCCCGAATGCAGGGATGAATTTTTGCCACCATTTAGTGCAGACCAGGTAGAGTCCCTGGTGTGGTTATTAGAGGATGATGTGGGTTACTTTCTGGAGCGTTATTCCACATGTTCACCACAGACACTAAGAGATTGTATAAACGCAGTGCAGTCATTGACCAGACAGGCTTTGTGTAAGCTCAGCTTTGTTCAACCCATACTGCAGACATGGACAGACTTGTTGCACCCAGCCTCAGTCAGCTTACAAAGACCCAGTCCTGCTTCTAACTCTACTCCTGTATTCCCAACAGCTCCTCCAGTTACAGCCCAGTATACTCTGCTATCTACCGCATGTCAGTCCCCTGTTCCCACTCGCTGCACCTATCCTGCCTTTAACCCTGTAAAAAAGCCCTCTGTAGCAACTGCTCCCTCTTCTGTTCCATCCTCCAGCTCTTCTCTGTCTCCAGCTGCTCCATTCGTTTGCAGACCTGCGTTTACTTGCAGTGCTCCAGTAGTTAAAACCAGAAAAAAGCGAAAATTCTTTCCAACCAATACCATCCTGCCAGTAACCAAACCGGTGAGCCTGCCTTCCGTGGTTCAGCCTGAAGCCTCTACTCGGCCTGAAGCCTCTACTCGGCCTGAAGCCTCTACTCGGCCTGAAGCCTCTACTCGGCCTGAAGCCTCTACTCGGCCTGAAGCCTCTACTCAGCCGGATGCCGGTACGCAGCCTGATGCCTCTCTTCGGCCTGATGCCTCTACTCGGCCTGAAGCCTCTACTCGGCCTGAAGCCTCTACTCGGCCTGAAGCCTCTACTCGGCCTGAAGCCTCTACTCAGCCGGACGCCGGCATTCAGCCTGATGCCTCTACCCAGCATGATGAACTGATCCAGCCTGACGATCCTATTAGGCCAGTTGACTCGATGCCCGCTGTTGATCCAGATGATCCGGTACCTGACCCGGTGCCCACTGTCGTGCCTGTTGACGCGGTGCTCGCTGTCAAGCCAAATGACTTGATGCCTGGTGACCCGATGCCCGCTGTCCAGTCAGACGATCCAATGTCTGACCCAGTGCCCGCGGTCATACCAGTTGACTCGGAGCCCACTGTCGTGCCTGGTGACTCGGTGCCCGCTGCTCTGCCTGGGGGCCCGAGACCTGTCGCTCCACCTGGGGGTCCGGCGCCCGCCGCTCCGCCTGAGGGCCCGAGACCTGTCGCTCCGCCTGGGGGCCCGAGACCTGTCGCTCCGCCTGGGGGTCCGGCGCCCGCCGCTCCGCCTGAGGGCAGGAGACCTGTCGCTCCACCCGGGGGTCCGGCGCCCGCCGCTCCGCCTGAGGGCCCGAGGCCTGTAGTTCCGCCTGGGGGTCCGGCGCCCGCCGCCCCGCCTGGGGGCCCGATGCCTGTCGCCCCGCCTGGGGGCCCGATGCCTGTCGCCCGCCTGGGGGCCCGATGCCTGTCGCCCCGCCCGGGGGCCCGGGGCCTGTCGCCCCGCCCGGGGGCCCGGTGCCTGCCGCTCCGCCCGGGGGCCCGGTGCCTGCCGCTCCGCCCGGGGGCCCGGTGCCTGCCGCTCCGCCCGGGGCCTGCCGCTCCGCCCGGTGGCCCGCTGCCTGCCGCTTCGCCTGGTAGCCCGATGTGCCTCTGCCCGGGGTCCTGCCCGATGTGCCTCTGCCCGGAGTCCTGCCCGATGTGCCTCTGCCCGGAGTCCTGCCCGATGTGCCTCTGCCCGGAGTCCAGCCCGATGTGCCTCTGCCCGGTGTGCCTCTGCCCGGAGTCCAGCCCGATGTGCCTCTGCCCGGAGTCCAGCCCGATGTGCCTCTGCCCGGAGTCCAGCCCGATGTGCCTCTGCCCGGAGTCCAGCCCGATGTGCCTCTGCCCGGAGTCCAGCCCGATGTGCCTCTGCCCGGAGTCCAGCCCGATGTGCCTCTGCCCGGAGTCCAGCCCGATGTGCCTCTGCCCGGAGTCCAGCCCGATGTGCCTCTGCCCGGAGTCCAGCCCGATGTGCCTCTGCCCGGAGTCCAGCCCGATGTGCCTCTGCCCGGAGTCCAGCCCGATGTGCCTCTGCCCGGAGTCCAGCCCGATGTGCCTCTGCCCGGAGTCCAGCCCGATGTGCCTCTGCCCGGTGTGGCTCTGCCCGGTGTGCCTCTGCCCGGAGTCCAGCCCGATGTGCCTCTGCCCGGTGTACCGCTGCCCGGAGTCCTGCCCGGTGTGCCAGTCTTTGATATCCCGCCAGTTACCAGACCCGGGCGGTGGAACATTTTTCCCAGCTAGGACTGTTTGGAGCGTCCTGAGGCCGCTCCTTGAGGGGGGGGTACTGTCAGGAATGGACTGGCCAGCAATGGTGGGACTCACCTGCCTTTTGATCTGCAGTACCAGGGCTGGCCAGCGGGTGCTCCCAGCAATCAGAGACTCAACCTTTCAGCCAGCTAACACCTGGAACTGATGATACTGGTGTATTTAAGGGATGGCCAGACTTGCAGACTCTGCCTTGGTGTTGTGTTTGTCCTGGGCCCTGTATCTGTCCTGCATCCTGTTTCTGTTCCTTTGCTACCTGTTCTGATCCCTGGCTTGTGACCCTGACCATCCCTCTGCCTGACCCTCTGTACTACGCTGCTTGCTACCTGTTCTGATCCCTGGCTTGTGACCCTGACCATCCCTCTGCCTGACCCTCTGTACTACGCTGCTTGCTACCTGCTGAACCTGGCCTGTGACCCCGACCATTCTCCGCTTGCTCCCCCTGTACCTACCTGCCCAATTGATATTGACTCGGCCTGCCTGACGACGCTTGCTTGTATGTACTGTTATCTGTGGGTGGTTGGTTGGGTTTGTTTGCACTGTGTTATGTTTAGTATTGCACTGCGTTTATGTTTGTATTGTTAGTGTTAATAAATTACATTGTTAATCACATATCTGAGGTCTGCGTTTCCCTGCTTCAGTCACACACCTCTGGTCACACCTGGGAGCCCTGACACTACCTGAGTATTGTTGCTGACCATGTCCACCTCTTTATGGCTCCAGTGTCCCCATCTTCTGATGGCTCCAACAGGATAATGCTCCATGTCACAAAGCTCCAATCATCTCCAACTGGTTTCTGGAACATAACAATGAGATCACTGGACTCCAATGGCCTCCACAGTCACCATATCTCCATCCAATAGAACACCTTTGGGATGTGGTGGAACAGGAGATTCCATCATAGATGTGCAGCCGACAAATCTGCAGCAAGTGTGTGATGCTATCATGTTAATATGGACCAAAATCTCTGAGGAACGTTTCCAACACCTTGGTTAACCTATGCCAGGAAGAAAGAAGACAAAAGGGGGCCCAACCTGGGACTAGCAAGGTGAACCTAATAAAGTGGCCGGTGAGCGTATATACTTGGCCCAGACAGTATCCTTTCCTTCTATAATAAAATGTTTCAATTACTATTGTTCTGTAGACCTTTAAGGACTTGTGACAGCGTACTTCGCACAACATACAACTTTTCCCCCGGCCGGAGGAACTTCCAAAGAAATTATGGTAACCATCGGATGGAAACAATTTCTTCCAGACTGGAAACGCACTTAAATACTTTCCATAAATTCTCATGTAAAACAGAGCACAATAAAAGAATTCATCCAAAAAAACAAAAGGCACGGATTGTATAAGTAGGTAACCCAATGAGGATAAGGGGGCCATGTGTCCGTATCAGCTGGGACATATTACATGTCTGGTCTGCAGCCACCACATGTGCATAAAGACTTTGAGTCCAGCGGGAAGTAGAACCCTACAGTTCGGACATCTGGGGCTGTCCACACCGTATGGCGAATGACGAAGATTATTCCAGACTAGAAGAGCGTAGACAGCCATCTTGGCCCTGTTCCCCCATATCCAAAAACCTCAACTGCACTTTATATTTAGAAAAAAAATGTTCACACTTTGGTTGTGTTCAACGTTCCTTCAGAGTGTTCATGTGTGATCAGAATGTTAAGTATATTGCAGCTTAGTGTATCAATACGTTAGACTACTAAGTCAATGAATCCATGTCTGTGACTGGCTGGCCACGGATGTCGTGAATAACGAGTGAACGTGCTTGGAAGGTAGAGAGTGGTCTCAGCTACGGCTCCTCCTGATAGCTCCTCTACTGCGTTTTGTCCCGCCCTGGCCTCCATAACTAAGGGCAAGGTGAAATGCATCGGAGGGCATGGCTTATCGAGAGGAGCTTTAGCTGAGGCCATCTTCTACCTTCCAAGCCCTCAGAGCTGCTCGGCATGCGGCATTCACCCAATATTCACTATACGGCTTCTTTGATTAGCTCACACGCCAGCACTCCATCTAGAAGTGATACAACAGAGCCAAAACTTCAGCACTTGGAGTGGCGCTCCACCACGTATACAAGGGTTGCGGCTGGCCACCAAGTATACAAGGGTCGCGGCTGGCCACCAAGTATACAAGGGTCGCAGCTGGGCGCCAAGTATACAAGGGTCGCGGCTGGTCACCAAGTATACAAGGGTCGCGGCTGGTCACCAAGTATACAAGGGTCCTGGATGGCCACCAAGTATACAAAGGTCACGGCTGGTCACCAAGTATACAAAGGTCGCAGCTGGCCACCAAGTATACAAGGGTCGCGGATGGCCACCAAGTATACAAGGGTCGCAGCTGGTTACCAAGTATACAAGGGTCGCGGCTGGCCACCAAGTATACAGGGATTGCGGCTGGTGACCAAGTATACAGGGATTTCGGCTGCTGACCAAGTATACAAGGGTCGCGGCTGGCCACCAAGTATACAGGGATTTCGGCTGCTGACCAAGTATACAAGGGCCACGGCTGGTCACTAAGTATACAAGGGTCAAGGCTGGCCACCAAGTATACAAGGGTCCTGGATGGCCACCAAGTATACAAAGGTCACGGCTGGTCACCAAGTATACAAAGGTCGCGGCTGGTCACCAAAATTACAAGGGTCGTGGCTGGTCACCAAGTATACAAGGGTCGCGGCTGGTCACCAAGTATACAAGGGTCGCGGCTGGTCACCAAGTATACAAGGGTCGCGGCTGGTCACCAAGTATACAAGGGTCGCGGCTGGTCACCAAGTATACAAGGGTCGCGGCTGGTCACCAAGTATACAAGGGTCAAGGCTGGCCACCAAGTATACAAGGGTCGAGGCTGACCACCAAGTATACAAGGGTCGCGGCTGGTCACCAAGTATACAAGGGTCCTGGATGGCCACCAAGTATACAAGGGTCGCGGCTGGCCACCAAGTATACAAGGGTCGCGGCTGGCCACCAAGTATACAAGGGTCGCGGCTGGCCACCAAGTATACAAGGGTCGAGGCTGGCCACCAAGTATACAAGGGTCGCGGCTGGCCACCAAGTATACAAGGGTCCTGGATGGCCACCAAGTATACAAAGGTCACGGCTGGTCACCAAGTATACAAGGGTCGCGGCTGGTCACCAAAATTACAAGGGTCGCGGCTGGTCACCAAGTATACAAGGGTCGCGGCTGGCCACCAAGTATACAAGGGTCGAGGCTGTCCACCAAGTATACAAGGGTCGAGGCTGGCCACCAAGTATACAAGGGTCGAGGCTGGCCACCAAGTATACAAGGGTCGAGGCTGGCCACCAAGTATACAAGGGTCGAGGCTGTCCACCAAGTATACAAGGGTCGAGGCTGTCCACCAAGTATACAAGGGTCGAGGCTGGCCACCAAGTATACAAGGGTCGCGGCTGGCCACCAAGTATGCAAGGGTCGCGGCTGGCCACCAAGTATACAAGGGTCGAGGCTGGCCACCAAGTATACAAGGGTCGCGGCTGGCCACCAAGTATACAAGGGTCGCGGCTGGCCACCAAGTATACAAGGGTCTCGGCTGGCCACCAAGTATACAAGGGTCGCGGCTGGCCATAGATGTAGCAACTATAATAGAACCTTCCACTAACACCTCCCCCGGCAAAAAGAGCCTTCCACTAACACCCCCCCCCCCATATCCCCACCAACAACCCCCCCTCCCCCGCTGCCCAAGAGAAACTTCCACTAACACCTCCTCCAGCAAAAAGAACCTTCCACTAACACCCCCCATACCCCACCAACAAACCCCCTCCCCGCACCGGGCAAGAGAACCTTCCACTAACACCCCCCCATACCCCACCAACAACCCCCCCCATGCCGGCCAAGAGAACCTTCCACTAACACCTCCCCCAGCAAAAAGAGACTTCCACTAACAATAGGGGGGGATGAGGCACTGTGTGTAATAGAGGGGATGAGGCGCTGTGAGTAATAGAGGGGGTGAGGCGCTGTGCGTAATAGAGGGGATGAGGCGCTGTGCGTAATAGAGGGGATGAGGCGCTGTGCGTAATAGAGGGGATGAGGCGCTGTGCGTAATAGAGGGGATGAGGCGCTGTGCGTAATAGAGAGATGAGGCGCTGTGCGTAATAGAGGGGATGAGGCGCTGTGCGTAATAGAGAGATGAGGCGCTGTGCGTAATAGAGGGGATGAGGCGCTGTGCGTAATAGAGGGAATGAGGCGCTGTGCGTAATAGAGGGGATGAGGCGCTGTGCGTAATAGAGTGGGATGAGGCACTGTGCGTAATAGAGAGGGATGAGGCACTGTGCGTAATAGAGTGGGATGAGGCACTGTGTGTAATAGAGGGGATGAGGCACTGTGCGTAATAGAGGGGGATGAGGCACTGTGTGTAATAGAGTGGGATGAGGCACTGTGTGTAATAGAGGGGATGAGGCCCTGTGTGTAATAGGGAGAAGGAAGACCGAGCCCTCAAGAAATCAGAATTTTCTGCAAGCACTAGAAATAATAGTGATAATAATATGTAACTGTGATGGGCACATTAGAGTGTAAGCTCCTCTGGTACAGAGACTGATGGGACTGTGGGGGAGGGGACATTAGAGTGTAAGCTCCTCTGGTACAGAGACTGATGGGACTGTGGGGGAGGGGACATTAGAGTGTAAGCTCCTCTGGTACAGAGACTGATGGGACTGTGGGGGAGGGGACATTAGAGTGTAAGCTCCTCTGGTACAGAGACTGATGGGACTGTGGGGGAGGGGACATTAGAGTGTAAGCTCCTCTGTACAGAGACTGATGTGACTGTGGGGGAGGGGACATTAGAGTGTAAGCTCCTCTGGTACAGAGACTGATGGGACTGTGGGGGAGGGGACATTAGAGTGTAAGCTCCTCTGTACAGAGACTGATGTGACTGTGGGGGAGGGGACATTACAGTGTAAGCTCCTCTGTACAGAGACTGATGTGACTGTGGGGGAGGGGACATTAGAGTGTAAGCTCCTCTGTACAGAGACTGATGTGACTGTGGGGGAGGGGACATTAGAGTGTAAGCTCCTCTGTACAGAGACTGATGTGACTGTGGGGGAGGGGACATTAGAGTGTAAGCTCCTCTGTACAGAGACTGATGTGACTGTGGGGGAGGGGACATTACAGTGTAAGCTCCTCTGTACAGAGACTGATGGGACTGGCTCAGTGTTCTCTGTACAGCACTGCGGTATATGTCAGAGCTATATAATGTATAATAATTACAGTGTGTGACTTTGGGGCGACCTTAGAGTGTAAGCTCCTCTGGCACTGATGGGACCGGCTTTTCTGTGCTCTGTAATGTTTGGCAGAACATGTGCTCTCCTACTATTGGACCTCATTTTGGGGATCCATTCACTGAGATCCCCCGTTACAGGGTGGAGCCGCCATTTCAATGCCCCCTCGGTCACGGCACGTCCCCGGGACAGGTGAGGAGATGCCGTAACACGACTGGTAGGAAGTTGAGGCTTACAGATGGTTAACTCTTCATTGAAGAACAGGAAAAGCGGCCAATCCCCCAATCGCACGTCGGTTTACAGCGGCATTATGTGAGTCATTCACCCCCAATTAAATCCTCTCTTGCAGGACAAAGCCCTCGCAGCTTATCTTATTGAGAAGGATTTATTTGGGTCATTACGTCTTTATTGCGGATAATCTTTCACTTCCTGCAGGACAATCAGAGTTTGGAACCTCCGCTGAGCGATCCAACAACAGCTGCAGCCGTTTAACCGGCCCGCTCCAGACCGCAAAGGCAAAAAATACACAGCGCAGGAAAGATCCCAGGGCAGGCGGGTAATTCAGCGAGAGGGGGGAGACCCCCCCACCAACTGTGCTGTGAGGTCAGCCTGTCCATCCTGAATCTGTAAAATATTGTGAGGGCTTTCTGAAGACCTGGAGATCTATATGTTGTGCCCTTTATGGCCTTCCAATGTACAATGTGGGGTTTGACCACATCCTAGACATAATGACACCCCAAGGTGTGCAAGACCCCCCCCCCCCTTCCCCCCCATTGTGCGGTACTACTTCTCCTAGATGTACCAGATTCCACTCAATGGACACATTGACCCCCAAACTGTACTCTTCCCGGTATACAGAAAGATCTCCCAGCCAGGTTGACCTCCAATCTTCCCTTGACATGTATAGAATGTCTCGTACTCAGTGTGATGAATGACATGAGTAGTCTAGGTGGTCTAGGTAGTCTAGGTGGTCTAGGTAGTCTAGGTGGTTTAGGTAGTCTAGGTGGTTTAGGTAGTCTACATGGTTTAGGTAGTCTAGGTGGTCTAGATGGTCTATGTGGTGTAAGTAGTCTAGGTGGTCTAGGTAGTCTAGGTGATCTAGGTAGTCTAGGTGGTCTAAGTAGTCTAGGTGGTCTAGGTAGTCTAGGTGGTCTAGGTAGTCTAGGTGGTCTAAGTAGTCTAGGTGGTCTAAGTAGTCTAGGTGGTCTAAGTAGTCTAGGTGGTCTAAGTAGTCTAGGTGGTCTAGGTAGTCTAGGTGGTCTAAGTAGTCTAGGTGGTCTAGGTAGTCTAGGTGGTTTAAGTAGTCTAGGTGGTCTAGGTAGTCTAGGTGATCTAGGGGATCTAAGTAGTCTAGGTGGTCTAAGTGGTCTAAGTAGTCTAGGTGGTCTAGGTAGTCTAGGTGTTCTAAGTTGTCTAGGTGGTCTAGATGGTCCACCAGTGACACACACATCGTCCTCATTAAAGGAAAGTCCTCCTACAACCTGTTTGGGTTCAGGTTGCAAGGAGGATCTTTTTCCCATGATGGAGTCCACCATGGGAAAAAGGTCCTCCATCCAACCCAGGGGCGGACTGACCATTTGGGAACTCGGGCACCGCCTGAGGGCCCAGGGTCAGTAGGGGGCCTCGTGAGATGCCCCTGATACCTTTCATAGGGTTTTTGGGTGTGGTTTGAGTGTGGGCGAGGACATAGGGGCTCCACGATCCCCTATTGCCTGGGGGCCCCATGAATTGTCAGTCTGCCCCTGATCCAACCTGAACAGAAACAGGTTGTAGGAGGACTTTTCTTTAATGCGGACGATGTGTATGTCACTGGTGGACCATCTAGACTACTCATGTAACCGTGGCCACCTACAGTACAGGGGCACAGGCGTGGCCAGGACTAGTGGTGTATTTAGTTTTTGTGCTGCCCTAGGCAACACAAAAAATCTGCCCCCTCCCCCCAAGAGAGAAGGAGAGAGACTCACACAGCTCCCTGGAATCCTGGCGGCTCTCAGCGGCTACCCTGGCTTCCCTCACTCTGCTGTCCTACCTGCCACCCAACCCCGGTGCCCTCAGAGCCTCTTCATACACAGCGCCACCCGGTGAGATGTGACCACACAGGAACCGGCAGCTGAAGGGAGAGCACAGGGCACACCATGTAATCCCAACACTAACCCTCCCCGTAACCCCAACACTAACCCTCCCTGTAACCCCAACACTAACCCTCCCTGTAACCCCAACACTAACCCTCCCTGTAATCCCAACACTAACCCTCCCAGTAACCCCAACACTAACCCTCCCCGTAACCCCAACACTAACCCTCCATGTAATCCCAACACTGACCCTCCATGTAACCCCAACACTGACCCTCCATGTAATCCCAACACTAACCCTCCCAGTAACCCCAACACTGACCCTCCCTCTACTCCCAACACTAACCCTCCCTGTAACCCCAACACTAACCCTCCCTGTACTCCCAACACTAACCCTCCCTGTAACCCCAACACTAACCCTCCCTCTACTCCCAACACTAACCCTCCCTCTACCCCCAACACTAACCCTCCCTGTAATCCCAACACTAACCCTCCATGTAATCCCAACACTGACCCTCCCAGTAACCCCAACACTGACCCTCCCTCTACTCCCAACACTAACCCTCCCTCTACCCCCAACACTAACCCTCCCTGTAACCCTAACACTAACCCTCCCTGTAACCCCAACACTAACCCTCCCTGTACTCCCAACACTAACCCTCCCTGTAACCCCAACACTAACCCTCCCTCTACTCCCAACACTAACCCTCCCTCTACCCCCAACACTAACCCTCCCTGTAACCCTAACACTAACCCTCCCTGTAACCCCAACACTAACCCTCCATGTAATCCCAACACTGACCCTCCCAGTAACCCCAACACTGACCCTCCCTCTACTCCCAACACTAACCCTCCCTGTAACCCCAACACTAATCCTCCCAGTAACCCCAACACTAACCCTCCCTGTAACCCCAACACTAACCCTCCCTGTAATCCCAACACTAACCCTCCCAGTAACCCCAACACTAACCCTCCCAGTAACCCCAACACTAACCCTCCCCGTAACCCCAACACTAACCCTCCCTGTAACCCCAACACTGACCCTCCATGTAATCCCAACACTAACCCTCCCAGTAACCCCAACACTAACCCTCCCTCTACTCCCAACACTAACCCTCCCTGTAACCCCAACACTAACCCTCCCTCTACTCCCAACACTAACCCTCCCTCTACCCCCAACACTAACCCTCCCTGTAACCCTAACACTAACCCTCCCTGTAACCCCAACACTAACCCTCCCTGTAACCCCAACACTAACCCTCCCTGTAACCCTAACACTAACCCTCCCTGTAATCCCAACACTAACCCTCCCTGTAATCCCAACACTAACCCTCCATGTAATCCCAACACTAACCCCCCCTGTAATCCTAACACTGACCCTCCCTGTACCCTCAACATTAACCCTCCATGTAATCCCAACACTAACCCTCCCTGTAACCCTAACACTAACCATCCCTGTAATCCCAACACTAACCCTGTAATCCTAACACTAACCCTCCTTCTACCCCCAACACTAACCCCCCCTGTAATCCTAACACTAACCCCCCCTGTAACCCCAACACTAACCCTCCCTGTAATCCTAACACTAACCCTCCTTCTACCCCCAACACTAACCCTCCCTGTAATCCTAACACTAACCCTCCCTGTAACCCTAACACTAACCCTCCCTGTAACCCCAACACTAACCCTCCCTGTAATCCTAACACTAACCCTCCCTGTAACCCCAACACTAACCCCCCCCCCCGTAATCCTAACACTAACCCTCCCCGTAACCCCAACACTAACCCTCCCCGTAATCCCAACACTAACCCTCCCTGTAATCCCAACACTAACCCTCCCTGTAATCCCAACACTAACCCTCCCCGTAACCCCAACACTAACTCTCCCCGTAATCCTAACACTAACCCTCCCCGTAATCCCAACACTAACCCTCCCTGTAATCCCAACACTAACCCTCCCTGTAACCCCAACACTAACCCTCCCTGTAACCCCAACACTAACCCTCCCTGTAATCCTAACACTAACCCTCCCTGTAACCCCAACACTAACCCTCCCTGTAACCCCAACACTAACCCTCCCTGTAATCCCAACACTAACCCTCCTTCTACCCCCAACACTAACCCTCCCTGTAATCCTAACACTAACCCTCCTTCTACCCCCAACACTAACCCTCCCTGTAATCCCAACACTAACCCTCCCTGTAATCCCAACACTAACCCTCCCTGTAATCCTAACACTAACCCTCCCTGTAACCCCAACACTAACCCTCCCTGTAATCCCAACACTAACCCTCCCTGTACCCCCAACACTAACCCTCCCTGTAATCCTAACACTAACCCTCCTTCTACCCCCAACACTAACCCTCCCTGTAATCCCAACACTAACTCTCCCTGTAATCCCAACACTAACCCTCCCTGTAATCCCAACACTAACCCTACCTGTAATCCCAACACTGACCCTCCCTGTAATCCCAACACTGACCCTCCCTGTAACCCCAACATTAACCCACCCTGCAATCCTAACACTAACCCTCCCTGTAACCCCAACACTATCCTCCCTGTAATCCTAACACTAACCCTCCCTGTAACCCCAACACTAACCCTCCCTGTAACCCCAACACTAACCCTTCCTGTAACCCTAACACTAACCCTCCCTGTAATCCTAACACTAACCCCCCCTGTAATCCTAACACTAACCCTCCCTGTAATCCTAACACTAACCCTCCTTCTACCCCCAACACTAACCCTCCCTGTAATCCCAACACTAACCCTCCCTGTAATCCCAACACTAACTCTCCCTGTAATCCCAACACTAACCCTCCCTGTAATCCCAACACTGACCCTCCCTGTAATCCCAACACTGACCCTCCCTGTAACCCCAACATTAACCCACCCTGCAATCCTAACACTAACCCTCCCTGTAACCCCAACACTATCCTCCCTGTAATCCTAACACTAACCCTCCCTGTAACCCCAACACTATCCTCCCTGTAATCCTAACACTAACCCTCCCTGTAACCCCAACACTAACCCTCCCTGTAACCCTAACACTACCCCTCCCTGTAACCCCAACACTAACCCTCCCTGTAACCCCAACACCAACCCTCCCTGTACTCCCAACACTAACCCTCCCTGTAACCCCAAAACTAACCCTCCCTGTACTCCCAACACTAACCCTCCCTGTAACCCCAAAACTAACCCTCCCTGTACTCCCAACACTAACCCTCCCTGTAACCCCAACACCAACCCTCCCTGTACTCCCAACATTAACCCTCCCTGTAACCCCAAAACTAACCCTCCCTGTACTCCCAACACTAACCCTCCCTGTAACCCCAACACTAACCTTCCCTGTAACCCCAACACTAATCCTCCCTGTAACCCCAACACCAACCCTCCCTGTAACCCCAACACTAACGCTCCCTGTACTCCCAACACTAACCCCCCCCTGTAACCCCAACACTAACCCTCCCTGTACTCCCAACACTAACCCTCCCTGTAACCCCAACACTAACCCTCCCTGTAACCCTAACACTAACCCTCCCTGTAACCCCAACACTAACCCTCCCTGTAACCCCAACACTAACCCTCCCTGTAATCCCAACATTAACCCTCCCTGTAATCCCAACACTAACCCTCCCTGTAATCCCAACACTAACCCTCCCTGTAACCCCAACACTAACCCTCCCTGTAACCCCAACACTAACCCTTCCTGTAACCCCAACACTACCCCTCCCTGTAACCCTAACACTAACCCTCCCTGTACTCCCAACACTAACCCTCCCTGTAACCCCAACACTAACCCTTCCTGTAACCCTAACACTACCCCTCCCTGTAACCCCAACACTAACCCTCCCTGTACTCCCAACACTAACCCTCCCTGTAACCCCAAAACTAACCCTCCCTGTAACCCTAACACTAACCCCCCCTGTAACCCCAACACTAACCCCCCCTGTAACCCCAACACTAACCCTTCCTGTAATCCCAACACCGACCCCCCCTGTAATCCCAACACCGACCCTCCTTGTACCCCCAACACTAACCCCCCCTGTACCCCCAACACTACCCCTCCCTGTAACCCCAACACTACCCCTCCTGGTAACGTCAGCCCTAACATTAACCCTCCCTTTTGTCAACTTAACCCCTTATTTCCATGCTCGCCCCCCCATGGCCGGGGCAGTCCCTGCACCATGTACTCCCTGCTCTGTGCTCAGCAATCCCAACACTGGAGTTTCTGGCACCAGAATCTACTTCATTATATGTGCAGTTTTTGGAAAAAGTAAATACTCCGCGTGGAAATTGTCCGAGGCAAACACTGGACCTTCATCCAGGCACTGCTTACACCGATGATATACTTCAACGAATGACACATACAGTTCAAATGTTCGTCCTGCAGATGCAGGATTTGTCATGAGATGACCTCCGATGACCACAACTTCAGATCTATGAAACTAGAATCCAGTATTTATATTAGATGCCAAAGTTTGGAACCTCCTCGGGGCGTATGAAGGTGGGAACCGCTCTTATATAAACCTCAAACATCTCAGGTCTGGTGTTTTCTTCCATATTGACGTGCATGGAATCATCATGCCAAGGTCAAAAGAGCCCTCTAGTGCCTTCAGAATGATCGTTGTGGATGCCTATGAGTCTGGCGAGGGGTATCAAAAGATGGACACGTTTGTCCAGCAATGGATGGCCCAGCTTACTGTCTGACTATCTAAAAATTTCACGGTGGGATCTGCAAGTAACTCCCATAACAGTTGGGGCTAAAGTGCATGTGCCAGGAAAAGCCTTCGGGGTCCCAAAAAAACCCATCAGAACAAGACTACAGTTGACCATTGAATATCTGGGCAATGGCCTTCAGGAACAACGTGATGAAGATTGATCCACCAAAGGTCAAGTTGTCCGGTCACAGTAACAATAGGCATGGAGGGCTATGGACTGGCCTAGTCACAGCTCTGATCTGAATCCCATTGAAATGTCGTTGTTGGATTTGAAATGGAAAGTTCGTGCGAGGAAGCCCACAAATCTCTTGGAACTGAAGGAATTTTCCATGGAGGAGTGCCCGAAAAATGGCACCAAGTCACTCTCAGATACTGGTTGGCAATTATACAAAATGCCTACAAGAAGCCATTTCTGCAATACCAACGGTGTCCCTACTTTTTCTGTGGCATCATTTTCAAACGATTCCTCATCTGTCCAGTGATGGGTGGCCCAACAAATTCAACCCAATGGCTGACCATTGAAAAGTACCCAACCATTTTATTGTAATGTCTATGAGCAACTCCCACAACAGTTGGGGCTAAAATGCATGTGCCAGGAAAAGCCTTCGGTATCCCAAAAAAACCCATCAGAACAAGACTACAGTTGACCATTGAATATCTGGGCAATGGCCTTCAGGAACAATATGATGAAGATGATCCACCAAAGGTCAAGTTGTCCAGTCAGAGGCATGCTTGCAGCAAACTGAACTCAGTATTTCAGGAGACAGAAGCTCATACAAACTGTGAAGCATGCTGGTGAAAATGTTTTGGTTTGGGGTGGCTTTACTGGTTCAAGGTCTGGACCACTGGCAGTCCTGCATCATATCACAACAGTTGTCCAAAAGTTGAATCCCAAATGGATCTTTTAACACCACGGCTAAAAAGAAATGGAGGGCTATGGACTGGCCTAGTCACAGCTCTGATCTGAATCCCATTGAAATGTCGTTGGATTTGAAATGGGAAGTTCGTGCGAGGAAGCCCACAAACCTCTCGGAACTGAAGGAATTTTCCATGGGGGAGTGCCCGAAAAATGGCACCGAGTCCCTCACAATTATACATATTGCTTACAAGAAGTAATTTCTTCAATACCAACAGTGTCCCTACTTTTTCTGTGACATCGTTTTCAAACATCTCCTCATTTGTCCAGTGATGGTTGACCCAACGAATTCAACCCAACGGCTGACCATTGGAAGTACCCAACAATTTTATTATAATGTCTATGAGCAACTCCCACAACAGTTGGGGCCAGGGGCGGACTGACAACTCATAGGGACCCCGTGTAATAGGGGATCATGGGGCCCCTGTGTCCTTGCCATAACTCAAAAAAGCCTATGAAAAAGATACCAGGGGCATCTCATGGGGCGCTCTACTGACCCCGGCCCTCGGGCAGTGCCCGAGTTTCCAAATGGTCAGTCCTCCCCTGGTTGGGGCTAAAGTGCATGTGCCAAGAAAAGCCTTTGAGATCCCAAAAAAAACCCATCAGAACAAGACTACAGTTGACCATTGAATATCTGGGCAATGGCCTTCAGGAACAGCGTGATGAAGACTGATACACCAAAGGTCAAGTTGTCCGGTCAGAGGCATGCTTGCAGCAAACTGAACTCAGTATTTCAGGAGACAGAAGCTCATACAAACTGTGAAGCATGCTGGTGACAATGGGAAGTTCGTGCGAGGAAGCCCACAAACATCTCGAAACTGAAGGAATTTTCCATGGAGGAGTGCCCAAAAAATGGCACCAAGTCCCTCACAATTATACAAAATGCCTACAAGAAGTCATTTCTGCAATACCAATGGTGTCCCTACTTTTTCTGTGGCATCATTTTAAAATGATTCCTCATCTGTCCAGTGATAGTTGGGCCAACAAATTCAACCCAATGGCTGACCATTGGAAGTACCAACCATTTTACTGTAATGTCTATGAGTAACTCCCACAACAGTTGGGGCTAATGTGCATGTGCCAGGAAAAGCCTTCGGTATCCTGAAAAAACCCATCAGAACGAGACTACAATTGACCATTGAATATGTGGCAATGGCCTTCAGGAACAACGTGATGAAGATGATCCACCAAAGGTCAAGTTGTCCAGTCAGAGGCATGCTTGCAGCAAACTGAACTCAGTATTTCAGGAGACAGAAGCTCATACAAACTATGAAGCATGCTGGTGAAAATGTTTTGGTTTGGGGTGGCTTTACTGGTTCAAGGTCTGGACCGCTGGCAGCCCTGCATCATATCACAACAGTTGTCCAAAAGTTGAATCCCAAATGGATCGTTTAACACCACGGCTGAAAAGAAATGGAGGGCTATGGACTGGCCTAGTCACAGCTCTGATCTGAATCCCATTGAAATGTCGTTGGTGGATTTAAAATGGAAAGTTCGTGCGAGGAAGCCCACAAACATCTCGGAACTGAAGGAATTTTCCATGGAGGAGTGCCCGAAAAATGGCACCAAGTTCCTCACAATTATACATATTGCCTACAAGAAGTAATTTCTTCAATACCAACAGTGTCCCTACTTTTTCTGTGACATCGTTTTCAAACATCTCCTCATTTCTCCAGTGATGGTTGACCCAACGAATTCAACCCAACGGCTGACCATTGGAAGTACCCAACAATTTTATTATAATGTCTATGAGCAACTCCCACAACAGTTGGGGCCAGGGGCGGACTGACAACTCATAGGGACCCCGTGTAATAGGGGATCATGGGGCCCCTGTGTCCTTGCCATAACTCAAAAAAGCCTATGAAAAGGTACCAGGGGCATCTCATGGGGCGCCCTACTGACCCCGGCCCTTGGGCAGTACCCGAGTTTCCAAATGGTCAGTTCGCCCCTGGTTGGGGCTAAAGTGCATGTGCCAAGAAAAGCCTTTGAGATCCCAAAAAAACCCATCAGAACAAGACTACAGTTGACCATTGAATATCTGGGCAAAGGCCTTCAGGAACAATGTGATGAAGGCTGATCCACCAAAGGTCAAGTTGTCCAGTCAGAGGCATGCTTGCAGCAAACGGAACTCAGTATTTCAGGAGACAGAAGCTCATACAAACTGTGAAGCATGCTGGTGAAAATGTTTTGGTTTGGGGTGGCTTTACTGGTTCAAGGTCTGGACCGCTGGCAGTCCTGCATCGTATCACAACAGTTGTCCAAAAGTTGAATCCCAAATGGATCTTTTAACACCACGGCTAAAAAGAAATGGAGGGCTATGGACTGGCCTAGTCACAGCTCTGATCTGAATCCCATTGAAATGTCGTTGGATTTGAAATGGGAAGTTCGTGCGAGGAAGCCCACAAACCTCTCGGAACTGAAGGAATTTTCCATGGGGGAGTGCCCGACAAATGGCACAGAGTCCCTCACAATTATACAAAATGCCTACAAGAAGTCATTTCTGCAATACCAACGGTGTCCCTACTTTTTCTGTGGTATCGTTTTCAAACGACTCCTCACTTGTCCAGTGATGGTTGGCCCAACGAATTCAACCCAATGGCTGACCATCGGAAGTACCCAACAATTTTATTGTAATGTCTATGAGCAACTCCCACAACAGTTGGGGCTAAAGTGCATGTGCCAGGAAAAGCCTTCGGGATCCCAACAAAAACCCATCAGAACAAGACAGTTGACCATTGAATATCTGGGCAATGGCCTTCAGGAACAACGTGATGAAGACTGATCCACCAAAGGTCAAGCTGTCTGGTCACAGTAACAATAGGCATGGAGGTCTATGGACTAGCCTAGTCACAGCTCTGATCTGAATCCCATTGAAATGTAGTTGGTGGAATTGAAATGGGAAGTTTGTGCGAGGAAGGCCACAAACATCGAGGAACTGAAGGAATTTTCCATGGAGGAGTGCCCGAAAAATGGCACCAAGTCCCTCACAATTATACAAAATGCCTACAAGAAGTCATTTCTGCAGTACCAACGGTGTCCCTACTTTTTCTGTGGCATAGTTTTCAAACGACTCCTCATCTGTTCAGTGATGGTTGGCCCAACGAATTCAACCCAACGGCTGACCATCAGAAGTACCCAAAGTCTATGAGCAACTCCCACAACAGTTGGGGCTCAAGGTTATAAAGAAATTTCACCGATTTACCACGGAAGTGACTTCTGCCCGGAAAAAGCTTTTGGTGTCCAAAAAAGAGCATCAGACCTTTCCATCGAACATTTAGGCAAAGGCCAGACCTTCTGGAACAATCTGCTGTGCATTGATCGCTCAAAGATCGAATCGTTCGGTCACAGTATCCTTAGAGGTTTGGCCAAAGACTAGTATTTCCGTAGAAGAACCTCAGACCAACTGTGAAGCGTTTTGAGGACTTTTAGCCCCTTCCTCAGAGTCAGGTTGGAGGGCTGTGGACTGATGGCCCTCCGAGATTCCATCGTCCTGGTACTTTATGGTGCACTTTAGATTGGACTGTGCTGGTTCTATGTGAGGAGCTTGTAGTTGTGGCCTACTCCGTGATGGTGGGAACCCCTCATAATGGGCATGGTGGGTGTACAGACCCAGGAACTCGACACAGGGATGGTGGGAACCCCTCATAATGGGCATGGTGGGTGTACAGACCCAGGAACTCGACACGGGGATGGTGGGAACCCCTCATAATGGGCACAGCGGGGTACAGACCCGGGAACTCAGCACAGGGATGGTGGGGACCCCTCATAATGGGCACAGCAGGTGTACAGACCCAGGAGCTTGGCACAGGGACGACGGGAACCCCTCATAATGGGCACAGCGGGTGTACAGACCCGGGAACTCAGCACAGGGATGGTGGGAACCCCTCATAATGGGCACAGCGGGTGTACAGACCCAGGAACTCAGCACAGGGATGGTGGGAACTCCTCATAAAGGGCACAGCGGGCGTACAGACCCCGGAACTCGGCACAGGGATGATGGGAACCCCTCATAATGGGCACAGCGGGCGTACAGACCCGGGAACTCGGCACAGGGATGGTGGGAACCCCTCATAATGGGCACAGCGGGCGTACAGACCCGGGAACTCGGCACAGGGATGGTGGGAACCCCTCATAATGGGCACAGCGGGCGTACAGACCCGGGAACTCGGCACAGGGATGGTGGGAACTCCTCATAATGGCAATGCATGCGTTCTGAATATATGTTTAATATTGAAATATATTTTTGAAATCTATTGAATACGGTCAAAATTGTAATATTTGAAATACATGTCAATATTATGTGGGAAGAATATATTAAGAATGTCTTTTTAAAATATATTTATTAAAATGTATTTTTCTGCCATGTGGGTATAGCTGCATATAACAATAATATCCCGCGAAATGCCCAAAACGTCACAAACAATAAACAGGAGAGTCATTATTTATTTATTTTTTTAATCCACCTTCTTTTTTTTTTTTTTATAAAATGAACTATTATAATAAAAAAAAAAAATGTAAATTTTGCTACATCTTTGCAAATTTTATTTATTTTTTATTTGGGAAATAACTGCGCTTGGTTTGCTATGGCTCAAAAATGTTATGAACAATATACAGCAGATTCATTATGTATTTAATTTTTTTTATCCACTTTTTTTTTTTTTTTATAAAATGAACTATTATAATAATAAAAAATGTAAAAACTTGCTACATCTTTGCAAATTTTTTTTTTTTTTTTGCAAACGACTGCGCTTGGTTTGCACCGAGCTATGGCTCGAAAATGTCATGAACAATATACAGGAGATTCATTATTTATTTATTTTTTTTAATCCACCTTTTTTTTTTTTTTTTTTTTATAAAATGAACTATTATAATAAAAAAAATGTAAAAACTTGCTACATCTTTGCAAATTTTTTTTTTTTTTTTGCAAATGACTGCACTTGGTTTGCACCGAGCTGTGGCTTAAAAACATCATGAACAATATCCGGGAGATTCATTATTTATTTATTTTTTTAATCCACCTTTTTTTTTTAATAAAATGAACTATTATAATAAAAAAAATTTAAAAACTTGCTACATCTTTGCAATTTTTTTTTTTTATTTGGCAAACGACTGCGCTTGGTTTGCACCGAGCTATGGCTCAAAAACATCATGAACAATATACAGGAGATTCATTATGTATTTAATTTTTTTTTAATACACTTTTTTTGTTTTAAATAAAATAAACTATTATAATAAAAAAAATTTAAAAACTTGCTACATCTTTGCAATTTTTTTTTCTTTTATTTGTCAAACGTCTGCACTTGGTTTGCACCGAGCTATGGTTTGAAAACGTCATGAACAATAAACAGGAGATTCATTATTTATTTATTTTGTTTAATCCACCTTTTTTTTTTTTTTTTTTTTATAAAATTAACTGTTATAATACAAACATTTTTAAAAACTTGCTACATCTTTGCAATTTTTTTTTCTTTTATTTGGCAAATGACTGCGCTTGGTTTGCACCGAGCTATGGCTCAAAACCGTCATGGACAATATACAGGAGATTCATTATTTATTTCATTTTTTTTAATCCACTTTTTTTTCTTTTTTTTTTTTTTTTTTTAAATGAACTATTATATTAAAAAAAAATTAAAAACTTGCTACATCTTTGCAATTTTTTATTTTTTATTTAGCAAACGACTGCGCTTGGTTTGCACTGAGCTATGGCTTGAAAACGTCATGGACAATATACAGGAGATTCATTATTTATTTCATTTTTTTTAATCCACTTTTTTTTTTTTTTTTTTTTTAAATGAACTATTATATTAAAAAAAAATTAAAAACTTGCTACATCTTTGCAATTTTTTATTTTTCATTTAGCAAACGACTGCGCTTGGTTTGCACTGAGCTATGGCTTGAAAACGTCATGGACAATACACAGGAGATTCATTATGTATTTAATTTTTTTTAATCCACTTTTTTTTATAAAATGAACTATTATATTAAAAAAAATTAAAAACTTGCTACATCTTTGCAATTTTTTATTTTTTATTTAGCAAACGACTGCACTTGGTTTGCACTGAGCTATGGCTTGAAAACGTCATGGACAATATACAGGAGATTCATTATGTATTTAATTTTTTTTTAATCCACTTTTTTTTATAAAATGAACTATTATATTAAAAAAAATTAAAAACTTGCTACATCTTTGCAATTTTTTTTTTTTTTTTGCAAATGACTGCGCTTGGTTTGCACCCAGCTTTGGCTTTTCTCTGTTGTATTTCGTCTCACGGACCGTCGTTAAACACCCTTTAATTTTTAATGGATATTTAGTAGAGTTGCTGCGATTTAATCTGAATTACGGCCGTCTCTTGCCCTGGCGACTGCACGCAGGCGATCTGGAGGAGGTGGGGGGAGGGGGGGGTTAAGGAACGAACCCTATTGGGGTACATTAAAAATCTGTTTAATATCCTGTGGTTAGCGACAGTCCATAAAGCCACTTTCCTGCAGGAAGCATGGCCGCCCCCTGCGCCCGGCTGACGTTAATGGTGATGGTGAACAGCACAGCAAAGCTCTCACCATCGGGGACATCTCTGGAATCAATCAGCTGGGCCTGAGAGCTGGGAGATTGAAGCAGATGGGGGGCCAGGGGGGTCAGTGGGGAAAACGGGGGGGGTTGGGGGGGGGCTGGAGGAGAAAATGGGGAGCATTCTTTGTGAGCCATGGCTGACAATTTGTTAGACGTTCTATTAGCTGCATTCATTATGATTTACTGCACTGCCGAAATGCCATGCTTGATTGTCAGATACAGGGCTATGGGCCTCTGCCTAGGGGCAACGGGATGGAAGGGGCAGACCCAACGATCAGGAGTGGCTTTATTTATGTGAATAGGGACAATCATTTTCTTTAAACATATTTATTAATTTGTATTTATTTTATTATTTTTTCATTTTAAATAATTATTTATTTATTTACTGGTTGTTTTTATTTCATTATTTTATTCATTTGTTTACTAATTTATTCTATTTTAAATAATATTTATTTATTTAAATTAATTAGTTAATTCATATACGGTACATATACATATATATATATATATATATATATATATATATATATATTAATCTCAATTTTATTGTTAAATATATATATATATACACACACACATATATATATATATATATATATATATATATATACATATACATACACATATATCTATATATATAAAATATTAATATTTTTATTAATATATATATATATACACTATTTATAATAATTAAATAAAATATAAACAATACAATTAATCAATAACTCAATAAACAATTCTTTAAAATAAATTGATTAATAGACAAAAAAAAAAAATATATATATATATATATATATATATATATATATATATACACATTATTTAAAATAAAATGATCAATTTAAAATGATTAATAAACAATTAATTAATAAATAAAATGGTTAATAAACAATATATATACCGTATTTTTCGCTCCATAAGACGCATCTAGGTTTTAGAAGCGAAAAACAAGAAAAAAAAATATTCTGAACCAATGGACTGCAGACACAGTACAGGGGATGACCAGAGACTGCAGACATAGTACAGGAGATGACCAGAGACTGCGGACACAGTACAGGAGATGACCAGAGACTGCGGACACAGTACAGGGGATGACCAGAGACTGCGGACACAGTACAGGAGATGACCAGAGACTGCGGACACAGTGCAGGAGATGACCAGAGACTGCGGACACAGTGCAGGAGATGACCAGAGACTGCGGACATAGTACAGGAGATGACCAGAGACTGCGGACACGGTACAGGAGATGACCAGAGACTGCGGACACAGTACAGGAGATGACCAGAGACTGCGGACACAGTACAGGAGATGACCAGAGACTGCAGACACAGTACAGGGGATGACCAGAGACTGCGGACACAGTACAGGGGATGACCGGAGACTGCGGACATAGTACAGGAGATGACCAGAGACTGCGGACATAGTACAGGAGATGACCAGAGACTGCGGACACAGTACAGGAGATGACCGGAGACTGCGGACACAGTACAGGGGATGACCAGAGACTGCGGACACAGTACAGGAGATGACCAGAGACTGCGGACACAGTACAGGAGATGACCAGAGACTGCAGACACAGTACAGGGGATGACCAGAGACTGCGGACACAGTACAGGAGATGACCAGAGACTGCGGACATAGTACAGGAGATGACCAGAGACTGCGGACACAGTACAGGGGATGACCGGAGACTGCGGACACAGTACAGGGGATGACCGGAGACTGCGGACATAGTACAGGGGATGACCGGAGACTGCGGACACAGTACAGGGGATGACCAGAGACTGCGGACATAGTACAGGGGATGACCGGAGACTGCGGACACAGTACAGGGGATGACCAGAGACTGCGGACATAGTACAGGAGATGACCAGAGACTGCGGACATAGTACAGGGGATGACCAGAGACTGCAGACACGGTACAGGAGATGACCAGAGACTGCGGACATAGTACAGGGGATGACCAGAGACTGCAGACACGGTACAGGAGATGACCAGAAACTGTAGACAGTGCAGGGGATGACCAGAGACTGCTGACCTTTGGGGAGGGAGGCTGAATTTATCAGGTACCCGCTCCCACTTCCGCGGAGTTGTCCTTCCTTCCATCTTCCTGGGCCAGCTTCTGTTACAGCCGGGTGCCCACTGCGAATGTGCGAGAAGCGCTGCGCTTTGTGAATGGCCCGGCGCCTTCTGGGACCTGTCATGTGTCCCAGAAGACACCGGATCATTCACAAAGCGCAGCGCATGCGCAGTGGGTACCCGGCTGTCACAGAAGCCAGCGCGGGAAGACTGTGCAGCGCTGGAGCGAGGAACAGGTAAGGCCCTGCAGGAGAGAACAGCTGAGCGGCCGGTCCGGTATTCTGACATGGTGGCCGCAAAAATACCGGACCGGCCGCTTTATATTCGCTCCATAAGACGCACTGACATTTCCCCCCCCTTTTTTGGGGGGAAAAAAGTGCGTCTTATGGAGCAAAAAATACGGTATATATATATATATATATATATATATATATATAAATATAAAATTTAATTTTTTTTTATTTATTTGTCTAAATTAATTAATTAGTTAATTCATTTATACACATATATATATATATATATATACACACACACTATTTATAATAATTAAAATATAAATAAACAATACAATTAATCAATAACTCAATAAATGATTCATTGAACTAAATTGATCAATAAACCTAATAAATAAATAAATAAATAAAATATATATATATATATATATGTAGATATATATCTATATATCTATATATATATCTATATAAACATATATATATCTATATATATATATCTATATATATATCTTCTTTAAAATAAAATGATTAATAAACAATTCATAAATAAACTATAGAGAGAGAGAGAATTATTATTTAAATTAAAAAAGAAAGATATAGATATATATATATATAGATATATATCTATTCAGTCGTATCCAACCCTTGGCGATTACACGGACCGTCACTCGTAAGCGGCTTTTTCCATGAATTCTAGCAATTATTTTACAGGGTAGGTTGCCAGGTCTTTCCCCAACCCCCACATATACAGTCAGGTCCATAAATATTGGGACATGGACACAATTCTAACATTTTTGGCTCTATACACCACCACAATGGATTTGAAATGAAACGAACAAGATGTGCTTTACATGCAGACTGTCAGCTTTAATTTGAGGGTATTTACATCCAAATCAGGTGAACGGTGTAGGAATGACAACAGTTTGCATATGTGCCTCCCACTTGTTAAGGGACCAAAAGTAATGGGACAGAATAATATTCATAAATCAAACTTTCACTTTTTAATACTTGGTTACAAATCCTTTGCAGTCAATGACAGCCTGAAGTGTGGAACGCATAGACATCCCCAGACGCTGGGTGTCATCCCTGGTGATGCTCTGCCAGGCCTTTACTACAACTGTCTTCAGTTCCTGCTTGTTCTTGGGGCATTTTCCCTTCAGTTTTGTCTTCAGCAAGTGAAATGCTCCATCGGATTCAGGTCAGGTGATGGACTTGGCCATTGCAGAACATTCCACTTCTTTGGTGTCTTTTGCAGTCTGCTTTGGGTCATTGTCCATCTGCACTGTGAAGCGTCCAATGAGTTGTGAAGCATTTGGCTGAATATGAGCCGATAATATTCCCGAAACACTTCACAATTCATCCGGCTGCTTCTGTCAGCCGTCACATCATCAATAAATACAAGAGAAGCAGTTCCATTGGCAGCCATACATGCCCACGCCATGACACTACCACCACCATGCTTCACTGATGAGGTGGTATGCTGAGGACCATGAGCAGTTCCTTCTCCATCCTCTTCTCTTCCCATCACTCTGGTACAAGTTGATGTCGGTCTCATCTGTCCATAGGATGTTGTTCCAGAACTGTGAAGGCTTTTTTACATGTCGTTTGGCAAACTCTAATCTGGCCTTCCTGTGTTTGAGGCTCACCAATGGTTTCCATCTTGTGGTGAACCCTCTGTAGTCACTCTGGTGAAGTCTTCTCTGATTGGTGACTTTGACACACATACACCTACCTCCTGGAGAGTGTTCTTGATCCGGCCAACTGTTGTGAAGGGTGTTTTCTTCACCAGGGAAAGAATTCTTCGCTCATCCACCACAGTTGTTTTCCGTGGTCTTCCGGGTCTTTTGGTGTTGCTGAGCTCACCGGTGCGTTCCTTCTTTTTGAGAATGTTCCAAACAGTTGTTTTGGCCACGCCTAATGTTTTTGCTATCTCTCTGATGGGTTTGTTTTGTTTTTTCAGCCTAATGATGGCTTCACTGGTAGTGACAACTCTTTGGATCTCATCTTGAGAGTTGACAGCAACAGATTCCAAATGCAAATAGCACACTTGAAATGAACTCTGGACCTTTTATCTGCTCATTGTAATTGGGATAATGAGGGAATAACACACACCTGGCCATGGAACAGCTGAGAAGCCAATTGTCCCATTACTTTTGGTCCCTTAACAAGTGGGAGGTACATATGCAAACTGTTGTAATTCCTACACCGTTCACCTGATTTGGATGTAAATACCCTCAAATTAAAGCTGACAGTCTGCAGTTAAAGCACATCTTGTTCATTTCATTTCAAATCCATTGTGGTGGTGTATAGAGCCAAACATGTTAGAATTGTGTCCATGTCCCAATATTTATGGACCTGACTGTATATATATATTAATATTATATATTATTATTATGTATAAATTAAAAACAATAATAATAATAATATATATATAATCAATTTATTTTGTTTATTAATCATTTTATTTTAAAGAATTATTTATTGAGTTATTGATTAATTGTATTGTTTATTTATATTTTATTTTAATTACTATCAATAATATTTATTTATTGAAATTGGTTAATGATAATATGAATATATCCCATGCAGAGTGACAATCTGTGGGGCGTATAATCGGCTCCTATGTGCCAAATCCTATAACATTAAATATAATAATTCAAGCACATAAAGCAAAGGCCAATTGCGGACTTCAGAGGCACTGCGACAAAAATATTGCCTCTAAAGTCCGCAATTGGCCTTTGCTTTATGTGCTTGAATTATTATTTTTAAATTGGTTAATGGATTTTTTAAATTATATTATAAATAATATTTATTTAAATTAACTAATGTATCTTTAATATTTTTATACACGGCTCACAAAATTAGGGACGCTTTTTAATTCGAGTCTGGCATCAAGTCGTTGAACCTCCCGGGATATTGATCTGGTCAGCTAAGTCGCAGAGGGGGTTGTTCATTAGTTTCAACTGCTTTGGTGTTAATGAAATTACCAACAGGTGCACTCGATGGGCAACAATGAGACGACCCCCAAAACAGGAATGGTTTTACAGGTGACATTTTTTTCCCTACTCATCTTTTCTGGCTGTTTTTCACTGGTTTTGCATTTGGCTAGGGTCAGTGTCACTACTGGTAGCATGAGGCCATACCTGGACCCTACAGAGGTTGCACAGGCAGTCCAACTCCTCCAGGATGGCACATCAATACCTGCCATTGCCAGAAGGTTTGCTGTGTCTCCCAGCACAGTCTCAAGAGCATGGAGGAGATTCCAGGAGACAAGAGCATGGAGGAGATTCCAGGAGACAAGAGCATGGAGGAGATTCCAGGAGACAAGAGCACGGAGGAGATTCCGGGAGACGAGAGCATGGAGGAGATTCCGGGAGACGAGAGCACGGAGGAGATTCCAGGAGATGAGAGCACGGAGGAGATTCCGGGAGACGAGAGCACGGAGGAGATTCCAGGAGACAAGAGCACGGAGGAGATTCCAGGAGACGAGAGCACGGAGGAGATTCCAGGAGACAAGAGCACGGAGGAGATTCCAGGAGACAAGAGCACGGAGGAGATTCCGGGAGACGAGAGCACGGAGGAGATTCCAGGAGACGAGAGCACGGAGGAGATTCCAGGAGACGAGAGCACGGAGGAGATTCCAGGAGACGAGAGCATGGAGGAGATTCCAGGAGATGAGAGCATGGAGGAGGTTCCAGGAGACGAGAGCACGGAGGAGATTCCAGGAGACAAGAGCACGGAGGAGATTCCAGGAGACAGGCAGTTCCTCTAGGAGGGCTGGACAGGGCCGTAGAAGGTCCTTAACCCATCAGCAGGACTGATATCTGCTCCTTTGTGCAAGGAGGAACAGGAGGAGCCCTGCCAGAGCCCTACAAAATGACCTCCAGCAGGCCCCTGGTCTGACCAATCAGAAACAGACTTCATGAGGGTGGCCTAAGGGCCCGACGTCCTCTAGTGGGCCCTGTGCTCACTGCCTGGCACCATAAAGCTGGATTGGACTTGGCCATTGAACCCCAGAATTGGCAGGTCCACCACTGGCACCCTGTGCTTCTCACAGATGAGAGCAGGTTCCCCCTGAGCACATGTGACAGATGTGAAAGGGTCTGGAGAAGCCATGGAGAACGTTCTGCTGCCTATAACATGGTTCAGCATGACCGTTGTGGTGGTGGGTCAGTGATGGTCTGGGGAGGCATATCCACGGAGGGACACACAGACCTCTACAGGATAGACAATGGCATCCTGACTACCATTGGGTATCGGGATGAAATCCTTGGACCCATTGTCAGATCCTACACTGGTGCAGGGGGTCCTGGGTTCCTCCTGGTGCAGTGGGTCCCGGGTTCCTCCTGGTGCAGTGGGTCCCGGGTTCCTCCTGGTGCAGTGGGTCCCGGGTTTCTCCTGGTGCGGTGGGTCCCGGGTTTCTCCTGGTGCGGTGGGTCCCGGGTTTCTCCTGGTGCGGTGGGTCCCGGGTTCCTCCTGGTGCGGTGGGTCCCGGGTTCTTCCTGGCGCGGTGGGTCCCGGGTTCCCCCTGGCGCGGTGGGTCCCGGGTTTCTCCTGGTGCGGTGGGTCCCGGGTTTCTCCTGGTGCGGTGGGTCCCGGGTTCCTCCTGGTGCGGTGGGTCCCGGGTTCTTCCTGGCGCGGTGGGTCCCGGGTTCCCCCTGGCGCGGTGGGTCCCGGGTTCCCCCTGGCGCGGTGGGTCCCGGGTTCCTCCTGGTGTGGTGGGTCCCGGGTTCCTCCTGGCTCAGGGAGTCCTGAGTTCTTCCTGATGTAGTGGGTCCCAGGTTCCTCCTGGTGCGGTGGGTCCCGGGTTCCTCCTGGTGCAGAGAGTCCCGAGTACCTCCTGGTGCTGTGGGTCCCGGGTTTCTCCTGGCGCGGTGGGTCCCGGGTTCCTCCTGGCTCAGGGAGTCCCGAGTTCTTCCTGATGTAGTGGGTCCCAGGTTCCCCCTGGTGCGGTGGGTCCCAGGTTCCTCCTGGTGCAGAGAGTCCCGAGTTCCTCCTGGTGCTGTGGGTCCCGGGTTCCTCCTGGTGCGGTGGGTCCCGGGTTCCTCCTGGTGCACGACAATGCCTGGCCTCATGTGGGGGGGGGGGGAGTATGCAGGCAGTTCCTGGAGGATGAAGGAATTGATACCATTGAATGGTTCAGTGCTCCACATCTAGAGGCATGTTGGACTGCAAACGTGGGCGAGTTTTATTGTTGAGGACGAATGAAATCTGGGAGATTTCGCGCAATGAAATTTCATTTGTGAACCCATTGAAGTCAACAGAGAAGATGCAATGGAGGCGGTTTTGGTGGTTAAAGCCTACCATTCAGTGGTACACCTGACATCCTCCATGCAGTCACCATTCCCGAAAACCACCCTCTGCGTGAGATGTTGCTGGTATTTCTAGTGCTGATGTCACTCACTCATGCCCTGTTGGTTGGCATTTGGCCAAGCTGAGATCTTGTATCTCACGTCTAGAGCAAACTCCGTCATAGGTGATCATGGTCTCTGCCTACTTCCAGAGACCCCATGTGATGAGCGACACCGCAGCGGGATGCTCACTCCACCATTGATCCATGACACCGTGTCATCCCGGAATCCAAAAGCGAAGCTTGGATCACCTTGGTCTAGACATGTGCTGGGGGCGGCAGCAGGGTTATGGGAAGGAGACTTCAGAAACCCTTCAAGATGGCGCCGACTTAGGTGGTGACAGAGGAGAAAAGGCCTACAACATAAACACGATATGATTCAAAATTTTGCTCTTTGAAGTGTTTGCTGAGCGCTTGTTTGTCTTTGTCATTGAGGTTCTGACTTTGTGTGAAGGGTTCATTCTGATTTAAGGGTGCAACAGGGTTCAAATGGCTCCTGAGGGTTACCAAAGCTCATTTCACCTATCCTGGACCGCTACTTGGGGCAAGAAAAGCAATGCCTAATGATAACCCTCAGCCCCAACAATGGGGTTACCAATAGCTCTCACCCTGACTGGAAATGTGACCCTTACCCTAAAGATAATCCTACCCCTGGTGCTAATCCATATCCAGGTGTTAACCCTAACCCTACCGCTAACCCTAACCCAACCGCTAACCCTTACCCCGGAGCTCACCCTAACTCTAATCCTAACCCAACTGCTAACCCTAACTCCAACCCTTACCTTACTGCTAACTCTAACCCAACCGCTAACCCTTACCCCGGTGCTAACCCTAACCCAACTGCTAACCCTAACTCCAACCCTTACCCTACTGCTAACCCTAACCCAACCGCTAACCCTTACCCCAGAGCTCACCCTAACTCTAACCCTTACCCTACTGCTAACTCTAACCCAACTGCTAACCCTTACCCCGGTGCTAACCCTAACTCCAACCCTTACCCTACTGCTAACTCTAACCCAACTGCTAACTCTTACCCCGGTGCTAACCCTAACTCTAACACTTACCCCGGTGCTAACCCTAACCCAACTGCTAACCCTTACCCCAGTGCTAACCCTAACCCTACCGCTAACCCTTACCCCAGTGCTAACCCTACCGCTAACCCTTACCCCGGTGCTAACCCTAACTAACCCTTCCCCCAGTGCTAACCCTAACTCTATCGCTAACCCTTACCCCGGTGCTAACCCTAACCCTACCGCTAACCCTTACCCCGGTGCTAACCCTAACCCTACCGCTATCCCTAACCGTACCGCTAACCCTTACCCCAGTGCTAACCCTACCGCTAACCCTTACCCCAGTGCTAACCCTACCCCTAACCCTTACCCTGGTGCTAACCCTAACCCTACCGCTAACCCTTACCCCGGTGCTAACCCTAACCCTACCGCTAACCATTTCCCTAGCTCTAACCCTTACCCCGGTGCTAACCCTAACCCTACCGCTATCCCTAACCGTACCGCTAACCCTTACCCCAGTGCTAACCCTACCGCTAACCCTTACCCCAGTGCTAACCCTACCCCTAACCCTTACCCTGGTGCTAACCCTAACCCTACCGCTAACCCTTACCCCGGTGCTAACCCTAACCCTACCGCTAACCATTTCCCTAGCTCTAACCCTTACCCCAGTGCTAACTGTTTCCCTAATGATAGTCCTAACGCCAGTGCTAACCCTAACCCTAGTGATAACCCTAACTCTAACCCTAACCTAACCGCTAACCCTTACCCCGGTGCTAACCCTACCGCTAACCCTTACCCCGGTGCTAACCCTAACCCTACTGCTAACCCTTACTCCGGTGCTAACCCTAACCCTACCACTAACCCTTACCCCGGTGCTAACCTTGACCCTAACCCAACCGCTAACCCTTACCTCGGTGCTAACCCTACCACTAACCATTTCCCTAGCTCTAACCCTTACCACAGTGCTATGCCTAACCCCTAACCCCAGTGCTAACCCTAGACCTAGCTCTAACCCTTACCCCAGTGTGAACCCGGTCCCCAGTGATAATCCTAACCCTAATGTTAATCCCATCCTTAGTGCTTACCCTAACATTAGTGCTAACTTTGACCCTAGTACTGATGCTTTCCCTAATCCTAACCCTTACCCCAGTGCTAACCTGTCAGGGAAAGAAACGAGGAAGCCCTGAAAAATGCGCCAATGCCCAATATGGCCACGCTAATGTGTACAAAAATGTGTGCATGCTCAGAGGAGCATTGTACGCCATCACATATCCACGTATGCAACCAGCGCACACAGGGTGCGATAATTGCTGGCGCCCAGCTTCCCATTCCTGCGTGTATTTACCGTCTGAATATCTGTTACCGACCCAACTTGACCCTGACCTGCAATGGATTCTCTCCTGGCTCTCTACCCACCTGGATCCACCAGTCCTCTGGAGAACCCCCTCCTGTATCCGGTCCACCCACGGGTATCCTCTCACTGGGCATCATAGCTATCGTCTCATTCACCCATCCACCTGGATCCACCAGTCCTCTGAAAGAACCCTCTCCTGTATCTGGTCCACCCACGGGTATCGTCTCATTGGGCATCATGGGTATCATCTCATTCACCCATCCACCTGGATCCACCAGCCCTCTGAAAGAACCCTCTCCTGTATCCGGTACACCCACGGGTATTGTCTCATTGTGCATCATCTCATTCACCCATCCACCTGGATCCACCAGTCCTCTGAAGGAACCCTTCCTGTATCCGGTCCACCCACGAGTATCATCTCATTGGGCATCATAGGTATCGTCTTATTCACCCATCCACCTTGATCCACCAGTCCTCTGGAGAACCCTCTCCTGTATCCGGTCCACCCACGGGTATCGTCTCATTGGGCATCATGGGTATCGTCTCATTCACCCATCCACCTTGATCCACCAGTCCTCTGGAGAACCCTCTCCTGTATCTGGTCCACCCATGGGTATCCTCTCACTGGGCATCATAGGTGTCATCTCATTCACCCATCCACCTGGATCCACCAGTCTTCTGGAGAACCCCTCCTGTATCCGGTCCACCCACGGGTATCGTCTCATTGGGCATCATGGGTATCGTCTCATTCACCCATCCACCTGGATCCACCAATCCTCTGGAGAACCCTCACCTGTATCCGGTCCACCCACGGGTATCGTCTCATCGGGCATCATGGGTTTCGTCTCATTCACCCATCCACTAGTCCTTTGGAGAACCCTCTCCTGTATCTGGTCCACCCACGGGTATCCTCTCACTGGGCATCATAGGTATCATCTCATTCACCCATCCACCTGGATCCACTAGTCCTCCGAAGGAACCCCTCCTGTATCCGGTCCACCCACGGGTATCGTCTCATCGGGCATCATGGGTTTCGTCTCATTCACCCATCCACTAGTCCTTTGGAGAACCCTCTCCTGTATCTGGTCCACCCACGGGTATCCTCTCACTGGGCATCATAGGTATCATCTCATTCACCCATCCACCTGGATCCACTAGTCCTCTGAAGGAACCCCTCCTGTATCCGGTCCACCCACGGGTATCATCTCATTGGGCATCATGGGTATCGTCTCATTCACCCATCCACCTGGATCCACCAGTCCTCTGGAGAACCCTCTCCTGTATCTGGTCCACCCATGGGTATCGTCTAATTAAGCATCATGGGTATCGTCTCATTCACCCATCCACCTGGATCCACCAGTCCTCTGGAGGAACCTCTCCTGTATTTGGTCCACCCACGGGTATCGTCTCATCGGGCATCATGGGTTTCGTCTCATTCACCCATCCACCTGGATCTACCAGTCCTCTGGAGAACCCTCACCTGTATCCGGTCCACCCACGGGTATCGTCTCATCGGGCATCATGGGTTTCGTCTCATTCACCCATCCACTAGTCCTTTGGAGAACCCTCTCCTGTATCTGGTCCACCCACGGGTATCCTCTCACTGGGCATCATAGGTATCATCTCATTCACCCATCCACCTGGATCCACTAGTCCTCTGAAGGAACCCCTCCTGTATCCGGTCCACCCACGGGTATCGTCTCATCGGGCATCATGGGTTTCGTCTCATTCACCCATCCACTAGTCCTTTGGAGAACCCTCTCCTGTATCTGGTCCACCCACGGGTATCCTCTCACTGGGCATCATAGGTACCATCTCATTCACCCATCCACCTGGATCCACCAGTCCTCTGAAGGAACCCCTCCTGTATCCGGTCCACCCACGGGTATCATCTCATTGGGCATCATGGGTATCGTCTCATTCACCCATCCACCTGGATCCACCAGTCCTCTGGAGAACCCTCTCCTGTATCTGGTCCACCCATGGGTATCGTCTAATTAAGCATCATGGGTATCGTCTCATTCACCCATCCACCTGGATCCACCAGTCCTCTGGAGGAACCTCTCCTGTATTTGGTCCACCCACGGGTATCGTCTCATCGGGCATCATGGGTTTCGTCTCATTCACCCATCCACCTGGATCCACCAGTCCTCTGGAGGACCCCTCCTGTATCCGGTCCACCCACGGGAATCGTCTCATTGGGCATCATGGGTATCGTCTCATTCACCCATCCACCTGGATCCACCAGTCCTCTCCTGTATCCGGTCCACCCACAGGTATCATGTCATTGGGCATCACCAGGCATCCATACCGCTTCTTGGGGCACTGCACCTTCTGTTACCACCTTCAGGTGTGCATTGCCCTCAGCCGTAAAGGGAGCCCTCTCATCACCACTTTCCATAGTTCTACCCCAAACCCTACTGCAGTTTTCAGAAGATGCGATTGGCTAACTCCTGGAAGTGTCGATAGTTGCAGAGGGGCATCTGTCGGCAAGTAAACTTCACCTGAAGGTGGAGACCCCCTTTAAGTGCGGTAGACGGAGGATGGAGCGGGATCGCTCAGCTCCGTGCCTGTGGCCTTGTGTTTCAGATGATGAAGTTAGCAGATGGATTGGTGTGACTGCAGAATGGAGAGAGGGGGGGGGGTAAAACTACCAGGCTGTAAATATCACCGTGACAGTTATTATTCTCACTTGGTTTCAGGTGCTAAAAGAATTGGAACAAAGTCGTGTTTGTAGCAAAAGAATTATGTTCGGTGGCCCCATCTCATATAACCTGCAGCTGGTGGGGCCTGTTCACAGACAACAGAACAAATCGCATAATTCCAGCAGCAGCAGCAGCCGCCACTCCATCACCCGGCCTGATCCCCCCACCCGTGTGTGTGTGTACATGTGTGTGTGTGTGTACATGTGTGTGTAGTTGTGTGTGTGTACGCTCCAGGTAGAGCGTACAAAAAAAAAAAAATCACTTTTATCAAGAAATTGCACCCGCTGTACCCATTATGAGGGGTTCCCACCATCCCTGTGCCGAATTCCCGGCTCTGTACACCCGCTGCACCTTTTATTAGGGAAATAGGAGGTGCTCTTTTCTTTTTATTCTATGCAGGAATTACAGTCAGGTCCATAAATATTGTGACATGGACACAATTCTAACATTTTTGGCTCTATACACCACAATGGATTTGAAATGAAACAAACAAGATGTGCTTTAACTGCAGACTGTCAGCTTTAATTTGAGGGTATTTACATCCAAATCAGGTGAACGGTGTAGGAATTACAACAGTTTGCAGTTTGCATATGTGCCTCCCACTTGTTAATGGACCAAAAGTAATGGGACAATTGGCTTCTCAGCTGTTCCATGGCCAGGTGTGTGTTATTCCCTCATTATCCCAATTACAATGAGCAGATAAAAGGTCCAGAGTTCATTTCAAGTGTGCTATTTGCATTTGGAATCTGTTGCTGTCAACTCTCAAGATGAGATCCAAAGAGTTGTCACTACCAGTGAAGCCATCATTAGGCTGAAAAAACAAAACAAACCCATCAGAGAGATAGCAAAAACATTAGGCGTGGCCAAAACAACTGTTTGGAACATTCTTAAAAAGAAGGAACGCACCGGTGAGCTCAGCAACACCAAAAGACCCGGAAGACCACGGAAAACAACTGTGGTGGATGAGCGAAGAATTCTTTCCCTGGTGAAGAAAACACCCTTCACAACAGTTGGCCAGATCAAGAACACTCTCCAGGAGGTAGGTGTATGTGTGTCAAAGTCACCAATCAAGAGAAGACTTCACCAGAGTGAATACAGAGGGTTCACCACAAGATGGAAACCATTGGTGAGCCTCAAAAACAGGAAGGCCAGATTAGAGTTTGCCAAACGACATGTAAAAAAGCCTTCACAGTTCTGGAACAACATCCTATGGACAGATGAGACCGACATCAACTTGTACCAGAGTGATGGGAAGAGAAGAGTATGGAGAAGGAACTGCTCATGGTCCTCAGCATACCACCTCATCAGTGATCATGGTGGTGGTAGTGTCATGGCGTGGGCATGTATGGCTGCCAATGGAACTGCTTCTCTTGTATTTATTGATGATGTGACTGCTGACAGAAGCAGCCGGATGAATTGTGAAGTGTTTCGGGAATATTATCGGCTCATATTCAGCCAAATGCTTCACAACTCATTGGACGCTTCACAGTGCAGATGGACAATGACCCAAAGCAGACTGCAAAAGACACCAAAGAAGTGGAATGTTCTGCAATGGCCAATCACCTGACCTGAATCCGATTGAGCATTTCACTTGCTGAAGACAAACTGAAGGGAAAATGCCCCAAGAACAAGCAGGAACTGAAGACAGTTGCAGTAAAGGCCTGGCAGAGCATCACCAGGGATGAAACCCAGCGTCTGCTGATGTCTATGCATTCCACACTTCAGGCTGTCATTGACTGCAAAGGATTTGCAACCAAGTATTAAAAAGTGAAAGTTTGATTTATGATTATTATTCTGTCCCATTACTTTTGGTCCCCTAACAAGTGGGAGGCGCATATGCAAACTGTTGTCATTCCTACACCGTTCACCTGATTTGGATGTAAATACCCTCAAATTAAAGCTGACAGTCTGCAGTTAAAGCACATCTTGTTCGTTTCATTTCAAATCCATTGTGGTGGTGTATAGAGCCAAAAATGTTACAATTGTGTCCATGTCCCAATATTTATGGACCTGACTGTACATATATATTCATCCTTACCACTTTCAAATATCTGAGAACACCTTTAAGAAAATATTTTTTTTAACTCTTTAAAAAACATATATAAATCCTTCAAAGCTACAGTAAAAAAAACAACAATTTGATGTGTAACGTTTGATTTCAGCAATGTATGGACGGTCTGCGCGGGCGACGGCAGGAGATGTGATTTGTGAACCGTTTCGGTTGATGCGTTTTGCAGATGGCGGCGCTCTCTGGTAGGGATCATTTACATCGATTTCTCTGATGAAGAATCATCTGTCTGGAGGATCCGGGATTAGAGATGTCATATCATGGACAGTGGAGGGAAGCTCAGACTTTCCTTCAGATTTATGAGAACCCAGTTCTGCAGGTCGGGGGGGGGGGGGGGATATAGATCACATGGTACTTCGTATTATTTCACTGACAAATCATCTTCTCGGTGTAAAGGATTCCTTTATTTAGGCTGCTCCGTGCTTTACTGCAGAGGGACGATTTACAATATGGAGCGAATTATTAAGAACGTAAACCTAATCATTAGAGAGCGATGACATCACTGAGGATGCAGCCTATCCCTTCACTAGAGAGCAATGACATCACTGAGGATGCAGCCTATCCATTCACTAGAGAGCGATGACATCACTGAGAATGCAGCCTATCCCTTCACTAGAGAGCGGTGACATCACCGAGAACGCAGCCTATCCCTTCACTAGAGAGCAATGACATCACAAAGAATGCAGCCTATCCATTCACTAGAGACCGGTGACATCACTGAGAACGCAGCCTATCCATTCACTAGAGAGCGGTGACATCACTGAGAATGCAGCCTATCCATTCACTAGAGAGCGATGACATCACTGAGAGTGCAGCCTATCCATTCACTAGAGAGCGGTGACATCACTGAGAACACAGTCTATCCATTTACTAGAGAGCGGTGACATCACTGAGAATGCAGCCTATCCATTCACTAGAGAGCGATGACATCACTGAGAGTGCATCCTATCCATTCACTAGAGAGTGGTGACATCACTGAGAACGCAGCCTATCCCTTCACTAGAGAGCGATGACATCACCGAGAATGCAGCCTATCCATTCACCAGAGAGCGGTGACATCACTGAGAACACAGCCTATCCATTCACTAGAGAGCGGTGACATCACCGAGAATGCAGCCTATCCATTCACCAGAGAGCGGTGACATCACTGAGAATCATTACAATTCACAAATCCATCGTTTTATAATCCGAAGAAATCTCAGGTTTAGATTCGGCGAGGAAAGTTCCCGATTTGGGAAACACAGCGCTGGATACTGGTTGCCTGCCCTGAATCATCCCCTACACGTTCCGTCCTCATCACCCGTGTAGCCTGACCTGACCTCTACACACGTGTTCAAAATTCGGACATTTCTTTCATCCAGAGATTCGGATTTATGCAAATTACAACAGTAACGGATTTAAACCAATCCAAAACAGCGAAACAAAATCTTGTCCAAAATCATGAATTATCCAAATAGAATTCGAAACGAAATTGAATTTGAAAACAAATTCAAAATGAAAACATATTCCTGACTATTGCTGATTTCCTGCAAAGACTTTAATATAGAATAGAGAAAAAAAAAAAACAATAGAATAGAAAGGAATAGAATAGAACATAAAAGAATAGAACAGAATAGAAAAAATAGAATAGAATAAAACAACAATACAGCTGTCTTTTGAAATTCAAATTTCTAATTTTGAATAGAACAGAATGAAAGAGAAAGAATATAGCCATTTTCTGAAATTCTAAATTCGAAAAGAATAGAATAAAACAAAAGAGAATAGAAATAAAGGATTGGGCTGGAAAAGAAAAGAATAGAGCAAAAAAAAAAGAATAGAATGAATATAGCTAACTTTCAAAATTTTAATTTTGAAAAGAATACAATAAAACAGAACAGAATCTGAAAATAAATATTAGAATAGAATAGAAAATAATAGAAAATTAAATAAATAAATAGAAAATAAAAGAATAGGATAGAAAATAAAAGAATAGAGTAGAAAATAATGGAATAGACTGGGAAAAAAATAGAATAGAAAAGAAAACAATAGAAAAGAAAAGAACAGAAAATAAAATAATAGAAAATAAAAGAATAGAATAGAAAATAAAAGAATAGAAAATAAAAATTGAATAGGAAATTAAAGATTAGAATAGAAAATAAAGGAATAGACTAAAAAAGAATAGAATAGAACAAACAATAAAACAATAGAATAGAATAAGATGAATATAGCTGTCTTTAAAAATTTGAATTTTGAAAAGATTACAATAAAACAGAAAATAAAAATTAGAATAGAAAATAAAAGAATAGAAAATAAATTAATAGAATAGAAAAGAATAGAATAGAAAAAAAGGAATAGACTGGAAAAAATAGAACAGAATAGAAAAGAATCGAAAAGAACAGAATAGAACAAACAATAAAATAATAGAATGGAAAATAAAAGAATAGGAAATTAAAGATTAGAATACAAAATAAAGGAATAGACTCAAAAGAATAGATTAGAACAGAAATAAAAAGAACAGAATAGAACAAACAATGAAACAATAGAATAGAATAGAATGAATATAGCTGTCTTTCAAAATACTAATTTTGAAAAGAATTGAATAAACCAGAATAGAATAGAAAATAAAAGAGTAAAAAATAAAAGAATAGAATAGAAAAGATCAGAATAGAATAGAAAATAAAAAAAAGTAGAATAGAAAAGAATAGAATAGAGTAAAGTAGAATGGAATAGAAAATAAAAGAATAGAAAATAAAAAAATAGAATAGAAAATAAAAGAATAGAAAATAAAAAAAATAGAATAGAATGAATATAGATGTCTTCCAAAATTTGAATTTTGAAAAGAATAGAATAGCAAAGAACAGCATAGAGTAAAAAAAAATTATGGAATAGAAAATAAAAGAATAGAATAAAAAAAAATAGAATAGAAAATAAAGGAATAGACTGGAAAAAATAGAAAAGAATAGAATAGAAAATAAAAGAATAGAATAGAATTCAATAGAAAAGAAAGGACTAGACAAATAGAATAAAATAAAAAAGAATAGAATGAAACAGAATACAATAGAAAATAATAGAATAGTACAAACAAAATAGAATAAAATAGAAAGAATAGAACTGCCTTCCAAAACTTGAATTTTGAAGAGAATGAATTAAAATGAGAACAGAATACATGAGAATAAAACGGAATAGAATAGATTAGAAAAGACTTTTATAAAAAAAATGTCAGCTGCTCTATGGTGAGGGGAGTAGTGGTCAGTAAAGGCACTGGGAAAATTTTGCTGAAATTGAAATTTCCAATATGGTCGAACAAAACTAAATCAGTCAAACCGCCACATGATAGGGACCCCGACCACAACGCACATGTGTGTCCTAAGCATGACACTCCAACCAGCACATGATAGGGACCCCGACCACAACGCACATGTGTGTCCTAAGCATGACACTCGAACCGCCACATGATAGGGACCCCGACCACAACGCACATGTGTGTCCTAAGCATGACACTCCAACCGGCACATGATAAGGTCCCCGACCACAACGCACATGTGTGTCCTAAGCATGACACTCGAACCGCCACATGATAGGGACCCCGGCCACAATGCACATGTGTGTCCTAAGCATGACACTCGAACCACCACATGATAGGGACCCCGACCACAACGCACATGTGTGTCCTAAGCATGACACTCCAACCGGCACATGATAAGGTCCCCGGCCACAATGCACATGTGTGTCCTAAGCATGACACTCGAACCGCCACATGATAAAGTCCCCGACCACAATGCACGTGTCCTAAGCATGCACTCCGGTCCCCGGCCACAATGCACATGTGTGTCCTAAGCATGACACTCCAACCGGCATATGATAAGGACCCCGGCGACAATGCACATGTGTGTCCTAAGCATGACACTCGAACCGGCACATGATAGGGACCCCGACCACAACGCACATGTGTGTCCTAAGCATGACACTCGAACCGGCACATGATAGGGACCCCGGCCACAATGCACATGTGTGTCCTAAGCATGACACTCGAACCGGCACATGATAGGGACCCCGACCACAACGCACATGTGTGTCCTAAGCATGACACTCGAACCGGCACATGATAGGGACCCCGGCCACAATGCACATGTGTGTCCTAAGCATGACACTCGAACCGGCACATGATAGGGACCCCCGTACACAACGCACATACTAAGCAGAGCAGCCGTACACACAGAACCGAGCAGCACACTTGTACATTGTATGTCTTCCGTGTTGGTATGTCCCGGCAGAGACATGACGGTGAATGGAGGGACTGATGACGGTTTCTGGGACCGGTGTTCCCTCGGAGGATCCCGTGTTGGAGGGACACACCCACCGCCATCGCGAGTCTCCTCCGCCTGCCAGGATGGTGAAGTCACGGTCCCGGGAGAAGCATAAACGCACGCTGCATGGGCGAGGCCGCGCCAGATGAAGGAGAAGGTCCTGGAAAGAACACGCCGCGTTCCGGAAACGGCCGAGGTGTCGGAACGCAACGCTAATCTCTCCGACAGCCAATGACGCGGCACGCTGGGCTTCACCGAACACGTCAATCAACGAGCCGGTCATGGAACGTCTTCCTGGAGGTCGTGTTTCAGCAGGCTAGCCTATGGGCACAGGGATGGTGGGAACCCCTCATAATGGGCAGGAACTCAGCACAGGGATGGTGGGAACCCCTCATAATGGGCAGGATCTCAGCACAGGGATGGTGGGAACCCCTCATAATGGGCAGGAACTCAGCACAGGGATGGTGGCAACCCCTCATAATGGGCACAACGGGCGTACAGACCCGGGAACTCAGCACAGGGATGGTGGGAACCCCTCATAATGGGCACAACGGGCGTACAGACCCGGGAACTCAGCACAGGGATGGTGGGAACCCCTCATAATAGGCACAGCAGGCGTACAGACCCGGGAACTCAGCACAGGGACGGTGGGAACCCCTCATAATGGGCACAGCGGGCGTACAGACCCGGGAACTCAGCACAGGGACGGTGGGAACCCCTCATAATGGGCACAGCGGGCGTACAGACCCGGGAACTCAGCACAGGGATGGTGGGAACCCCTCATAATGGGCACAGCGGGTGTACAGACCAGGGAACCCGCCGACATTTTCCTGACACCTCCGCCGTGGATGGCGAGGACCTGAGCGCAGAACCGCCATAACGTATCGCGTTTCCCGCAGTCGGCCCCGCGCCTTTCTGATCCCACCAATCTCGAAGCTCGCACCGTCAGCAGGAATTGGCGCAGGCAGCCACGCCCGGCGGCGGAAAATGATTATCAGCTAAAGTTTCATTGTTCAAAATTTGCATAAAGACGCGCCACTGTGGACTGCCAGAGGCCGCACCGATCTCCTCCCTCACCTCCCCCGTGCCGATCTCCTCCCTCCCCCCCCCCCCACGCCGATCTCCCCCCTCCCCTCCCCCACGCCGATCTCCTCCCCCCCCCCCCCTACGCCGATCTCCTCCCTCCCCTCCTCCGCTGATTAGGAGGTAATTACCTGCAACACGACGCCGAGCGTCATTTAATATACTAATAGTCGTTGCAGACATCCGAGGTCACATGGTACATCCCCCCCCCTCCCCCCCCTTCCCTGAACTCATCGGAGGTGCCGACATCATCTGGATATAATAAGCGGAACGATGGAGAGAACATATCGATCGTTGTCCCCGAGCGTCCACTGCGCCACCCACTTCCCACCCAACCAGATCAAACGGCACCCGCTGTGCCCATTATGAGGGATTCCCACCATCCCTGTGCTGAGTTCCCGGGTCTGTACACCCGCTGTGCCCATTATGAGGGGTTCCCACTATCCCTGTGCTGAGTTCCCGGGTCTGTACACCCGTTGTGCCCATTATGAGGGGTTCCCACCATCCCTGTGCCCATTATGAGGGGTTTCCACCATCCCTGTGCTGAGTTCTCGCGTCTGTACGCCCGCTGTGCCCATTATGAGGGGTTCCCACTATCCCTGTGCTGAGTTCCCGGGTCTGTACACCCGTTGTGCCCATTATGAGGGGTTCCCACCATCCCTGTGCCCATTATGAGGGGTTCCCACCATCCCTGTGCTGAGTTTCCGGGTCTGTACGCCCGCTGTGCCCATTATGAAGGGTTCCCACCATCCCTGTGCCGAGTTCCCGGGTCCGTACGCCTGCTGTGCCCATTATGAGGGCTTCCCACCATCCCTGTGCTGCGTTCCCGGGTCTGTACACTTGCTGTGCCCATTATGAGGGGTTCCCACCATCCCTGTGCTGCGTTCCCGGGTCTCTACACCCGCTGTGCCCATTATGAGGGGTTCCCACCGTCCCTGTGCTGAGTTCCCGGGTCTGTACACCCGCTGTGCCCATCATGAGGGGTTCCCACCGTCCCTGTGCTGAGTTTTCGGGTCTCTACACCCGCTGTGCCCATTATGAGGGGTTCCCACCATCCCCGCAGTTCCTGTTCCTGGATCTGTACACCTGCTGTGCCCATTATGAGGGGTTCCCACCATCCCTGCAGTTCCTGTTCATGGATCTGTACACCCGCTGTGGCCCAGGAATACACAAAGATGGCCAAGAGCACCCAACACTCCCAGGTGGACAGGAGAAGTCTGGATTTATGGCTCTGAGACTTCTCCCGATGGAGGAACCAAGACAAGTGGGAAGCTGGGGGTGGCTCAGCTTCACCAGGCTGGACCTCTGACCAGGGGCCGACTGACAACTCATGGGGTCCCGGGCAATAGGGGATCATGGGGCCCCTGTGTCCTTGCCCAAACTCAAAAAAGCCTATGAAAAAGGTACCAGGGGCATCTCATGGGGCCCCCTACTGACCCTGGGCCCTCGGGCAGTGCCTGAGTTTCCAAATGGTCAGTCGGCCCCTGCCTCTGACTGAACCAGGACTTATGGGTGGATTGATCCTACGAATGAAGAAGGCTTTGGAAGAGTGGTGGTAGCTTCCACTTCTGTACTGGTGGAAGGAGTTCAGGTAGTTGGAGATGTTGGTGTTCTGAGATACCAGGTGATGGTTGTCTCCTCCTACCATCCCCCATCCCGGCACCGCGGTGGTCACCAGAGCCTTCACCTCACCCGACCCATCCCCCGGGCATGTGATGGTGGAATAGGAGGTGATGGTGGAATATGTGGTGACGGTGGAATAGGAGGTGATGGTGGAATATGTGGTGATGGTGGAATAGGAGGTGATGGTGGAATAGGAGGTGATGGTGGAATATGAGGTGATGGTGGAATAGGAGGTGATGGTGGAATATGAGGTGATGGTGGAATATGAGGTGATGGTGGAATAGGAGGTGATGGTGGAATAGGAGATGATGGTGGAATAGGAGGTGATGGTGGAATAGGAGGTGACGGTGGAATATGTGGTGATGGTGGAATAGGAGATGACGGTGGAATAGGAGGTGATGGTGGAATAGGAGGTGATGGTGGAATATGAGGTGATGGTGGAATATGAGGTGATGGTGGAATAGGAGGTGATGGTGGAATATGTGGTGATGGTGGAATAGGAGGTGATGGTGGAATAGGAGGTGATGGTGGAATAGGAGGTGATGGTGGAATAGGAGGTGATGGTGGAATATGTGGTGATGGTGGAATAGGAGGTGATGGTGGAATAGGAGGTGATGGTGGAATATGAGGTGATGGTGGAATATGAGGTGATGGTGGAATATGTGGTGATGGTGGAATAGGAGGTGATGGTGGAATAGGAGGTGACGGTGGAATAGGAGGTGATGGTGGAATATGTGGTGATGGTGGAATATGAGGTGACGGTGGAATAGGAGGTGACGGTGGAATAGGAGGTGACGGTGGAATAGGAGGTGATGGTGGAATACGAGGTGATGGTGGAATACGAGATGATGGTGGAATAGGAGGTGACGGTGGAATATGAGGTGACGGTGGAATATGAGGTGATGGTGGAATATGAGGTGATGGTGGAATATGAGGTGATGGTGGAATATTTGGTGACGGTGGAATACGAGGTGATGGTGGAATACGAGGTGATGGTGGAATAGGAGGTGATGGTGGAATACGAGGTGATGGTGGAATAGGAGGTGATGGTGGAATAGGAGGTGACGGTGGAATAGGAGGTGACGGTGGAATAGGAGGTGACGGTGGAATAGGAGGTGATGGTGGAATAGGAGGTGATGGTGGAATAGGAGGTGATGGTGGAATATTTGGTGACGGTGGAATACGAGGTGATGGTGGAATACGAGGTGATGGTGGAATAGGAGGTGATGGTGGAATAGGAGGTGATGGTGGAATATGAGGTGACGGTTGAATAGGAGGTGATGGTGGAATAGGAGGTGACGGTGGAATAGGAGGTGATGGTGGAATATTTGGTGACGGTGGAATAGGAGGTGATGGTGGAATAGGAGGTGACGGTGGAATAGGAGGTGACGGTGGAATATGAGGTGACGGTGGAATAGGAGGTGACGGTGGAATAGGAGGTGACGGTGGAATAGGAGGTGACGGTGGAATATGAGGTGACGGTGGAATAGGAGGTGATGGTGGAATAGGAGGTGACGGTGGAATAGGAGGTGACGGTGGAATAGGAGGTGATGGTGGAATACGAGGTGACGGTGGAATAGGAGGTGATGGTGGAATACGAGGTGATGGTGGAATAGGAGGTGATGGTGGAATAGGAGTTTTATCGATCTATGTGTTCTTCTCTCGTATTCATCACAACACACGAGGAGCGAGTTTGCCGAGCGCTCGGTACAGCTGTCCTCCACTCTATAAATAAGTGGGAATAATCCCCTCCAGGTTCTCCGTCTCCTCCTGCTGCTCTGAAATGTTGTCCTCTGTGGAGGCTCATCATCTATGTCCTTTCATTTCACCTGATTTCTCTGAGTTTTGATGCCACAATGTATCGAGGTTTGACCAGAAAAAGCCGTAAAAAAACAATGAAAAGGTGGTAGATTAGGGATTGAAAAAGCAATTTGAGGGAAAAAAACAATACTTGAGGAAAGGATTTGTAATTCTAGATCTTTCTAATGATCCCTTTGGGCGTCTTTGAAGGCACAGTTTACACTCACCGGCCCACCTTGCTAGTCTCGGGTTGGACCCTCTTTTGCCTTCAGAACTTCTTGGCATAAATCCAACAAGGTGTCGGAAACATTCCTCAGAGATTTTGCTCCATATTGACACGATGGCATCACGCAGTTGCTGCAGATTTGTCGGCTGCACATCCATGATGGGAATCTCCCGTTCCACCACATCCCAAAGGTGCTCTATTGGATGGAGATCTGTGGAGGCCATTGGAGTCCAGTGATCTCATTGTCATGTCTGAGAAACCAGTTAGAGATGATTGGAGCTTTGTGACATGGAGCATTGTCCTGCTGGAAGGAGCCATCAGAAGATGGGGACACTGGAGTCATAAAGGGGTGGACACATCCCAAAGGTGCTCTATTGGATGGAGATCTGGTGACTGTGGAGGCCATTGGTGGACAGTGACCTCATTGTCATGTTCAAGGAACCATTTGGAGATGATTGGAGCTTTGTGACATAAAGCATTATTCTGCTGGAAGGAGCCATCAGAAGATGGGGACCCTGGAGCCATAAAGAGGTGGACATGGTCAGCAACAATACTCAGGTAGGCCGTGGAGTTTATACAATGTTCAATTGGTACCAAGGGGCCCAAAGTGTGCCAAGAAAATCTCCCCCCACCCCATGACACCACCAGCCTGAACCATTGATACAAGGCAGGATGGATCCCCCACACCATGACACCACCACCACCAGCCTGAACCAATGATACAAGGCAGGATGGATCCCCCACACCATGACACCACCACCACCAGCCTGAACCAATGATACAAGGCAGGATGGATCCCCCACACCATGACTCCACCACCACCACCAGCCTGATCCATTGATACAAGGCAGGATGGATCCCCCACACCATGACACCACCACCACCAGCCTGATCCATTGATACAAGGCAGGATGGATCCCCCACACCATGACACCACCACCACCAGCCTGAACCATGGATACAAGGCAGGATGGATCCCCCACACCATGACACCACCACCACCAGCCTGAACCAATGATACAAGGCAGGATGGATCCCCCACACCATGACACCACCACCACCAGCCTGAACCAATGATACAAGGCAGGATGGATCCCCCACACCATGACTCCACCACCACCACCAGCCTGATCCATTGATACAAGGCAGGATGGATCCCCCACACCATGACACCACCACCACCAGCCTGATCCATTGATACAAGGCAGGATGGATCCCCCACACCATGACACCACCACCACCAGCCTGAACCATGGATACAAGGCAGGATGGATCCCCCACACCATGACACCACCACCACCAGCCGGAACCACTGATACAAGGCAGGATGGATCCATGCTTTCATGTTGTTGACGCCAAATTCTGACCCTACCATCTGAATGTCGCAGCTGAAATCCAGACTCATCAGACCCGGCAACGTTTTTCCAATCTTCTATTGTCCAATGTTGGTGATCCTGTGCGAATTGTAGCCTCCGTTTCCTGTTCTTAGCTGACAGGAGTGGCCCCCCCGGTGTGGTCTTCTGCTGCTGTAGCCCATCTGTTTCAAGGTTGGATGTGTTGTGCGTTCAGAGATGATATTCTGCATACCTTGGGTGTAACGAGTGGTTATTGGCGTTCCTGTTGCCTTTCTATCATCTCCAACCAGTCTGCCCATTCTCTGACCTCTGACCTCAACAAGGCATTTTCCTCCACACAACTGCCACTCACTGGATATTTTCTCCTTTTCGGACCATTCTCTGTAACCCCTAGAGATGGTTGTGCGGGAAAATCCCAGGAGATCAGCAGTTTTTTAAATGCTCTGACCAGCCCGTCTGCCACCAACAACCATGACACCTTCAAAGTCACCTAAATCCCCTTTTTTCCCCATTCTGATACTCGGTTTGAACTTCAGCAAGTCGTCTTCACCATTCCTAGATGCCTACAGGCAATGAGTTGCTGCCATGTGATTGGCTGATGAGCAGTTTGTGTTACCGAGCCATTGAACGGGCGGACCTATTAAAGTGGCCGGTGAGCGTATAACCAGAATTGTTTATGTCCTCAGCCAATGTCCACCAGCTCAAAGACGTTACCAAATCCACACATTCTTACTTTTTCCCAGAGAACCGAACTCCTGAGAGAACCAATCACAACCAAGCATGTCGAAGCAAGATATCCAAAATAGGCCCCCAGTCTTGTAACCATTTAACAGAGCTGTGGGAGGGGCCCAGTAGGCTCCACCCACCACAGAAAGCTACGAAAGGAGGAAGAGGTGGGATCGGTCACCCTGCACAAGGAAAGAGCAGAGCTGTGGGAGGGGCCCAGGAGGCTCCACCCACCACAGAAACCTACAGGAGGAGGCAGAGGCGGGAGCGGTCACCCTGCACAAGGTGGGAGCAGAGCTGGGGGAGGGGCCCAGGAGGCTCCACCCACCACAGAAAACTACAGAAGGAGGCAGAGGTGGGATCGGTCACCCTGCACAAGGAGGGAGCAGAGTTGTGAGAGGGGCCCAGTAGGCTCCACCCACCACAGAAAGCTACGAAAGGAGGAAGAGGTGGGATCGGTCACCCTGCACAAGGAGGGAGCAGAGCTGGGGGAGGGTCCCAGAAGGCTCCACCCACCACAGAAAACTACAGGAGGAGGCAGAGGCGGGAGTGGTCACCCTGCAAAAGGAAGGAGCAGAGCTGGGGGAGGGGCCCAGGAGGCTCCACCCACCACAGAAATCTACAGGAGGAGGCAGAGGCAGGACCGGTCACCCTGCACAAGGAGGGAGCAGAGCTGGGGGAGGGGCCCAGTAGGCTCCACCCACCACAGAAATCTACAGGAGGAGGCAGAGGCGGGAGTGGTCACCCTGCAAAAGGAAGGAGCAGAGCTGGGGGAGGGGCCCAGGAGGCTCCACCCACCACAGAAATCTACAGGAGGAGGCAGAGGCAGGACCGGTCACCCTGCACAAGGAGGGAGCAGAGCTGGGGGAGGGGCCCAGTAGGCTCCACCCACCACAGAAATCTACAGGAGGAGGCAGAGGCAGGACCGGTCACCCTGCACAAGGAGGGAGCAGAGCTGGGGGAGGGGCCCAGGAAGCTCCACCCACCACAGAAAGCTATGAAAGGAGGCAGAGGTGGGACCGGTCATCCTGCACAAGGAGGGAGCAGAGCTGTGGGAGGGGCCCATTAGGCTCCACCCAATACAGGCTGCCTACAGGAGGGGGTGGAGACCAGACCAGTCCCGCCGCCCAAGGAGAGAGATCAGCAGCGAGCGGTCTTTATTCCGGGAAGTCTCACACTGGATCCCGGCACAGATCCGGAAGGAATACTCCCCGAGATTCTAGAAGACGATCGATGAATGGATTTAGACGAACGTAGCTTTAAGTCGATTTTCAGGTGTGATAAACCCGGTGTTTGTTGTTGTCGTTCAATCACAGTGACGGCGCCCCACCCCAGGGAATTCTGGGTAAGGAGCCACGTCCATGTTTATCTGTGAGATCTGATACCCCCCAGGCTCCTCGCTGCCAGGGACAGTTTGTATCAGCCAGAAGCCGTCAGAAAGCCTCCCTGTAACCACAGCACTCCCCGTCCTTGTCGCTCACTAAACACGGATCTCAGGGGGTTATCACTTAATAATAGCATCCCCCCCCCATCCTTGGCAGAGCGGCACCTCGTTCCAGCTGGCACGTGCCCGGCTCAGAAGAATCTTGCAGATAATTCACACGGAGGTGCCTGCTGGTTGGCGTGTCGAGGGGCATGAAGAGCATGGGCAGGGGAGAGGGGACGATCGAGAGAGGGCTGGCCTGTGACACCATGGAGGGCGTGGGAGCACCGTGCTCATGGTGGTCTCCAGTGGTCCAGTGGTGTGCATGTAGACTAAAAATCCCCCCCCCCCAACACTTATGGGACTTTTTGTGTGCCAATAGACACACACAGCCCAGCTCAGGATCAAACTCACACAAGATTGGCCGACCCTTGCCTCCCAGCCTTTTCGACCCCAATTCTTTTTTTGGGAGCACCATGCTCCCGGTGGTCTTCAGTGGTCCAGTGGCGTGTATGTAGACAACAAATTCTCCCCAACACACACTTATGGGACTTTTTGTGTGCCAATAGACGCACACAGCCCAGCTCGGGATCGAACTCACACACGATTGGCCAATCCCTCACCTCCCAGCCTTTTCGACCCCAATTTTTTTTTTGGGAGCACCATGCTCACGGTGGTCTCCAGTGGTCCAGTGGTGTGCATGTAGACTAAAAATCCCCCCCCCCAACACGTATGGGACTTTTTGTGTGCCAATAGATGCACACAGCCCAGCTCGGGATCAAACTCACACACGATTGGCCAATCCCTCGCCTCCCAGCCTTTTCGACCCCAATTCTTTTTTTGGGAGCACCATGCTCACGGTGGTCTTCAGTGGTCCAGTGGCGTGTATGTAGACAACAAATTCTCCCCAACACACACTTATGGGACTTTTTGTGTGCCAATAGATGCACACAGCCCAGCTCGGGATCGAACTCACACACGACTGGCCAATCCTTGCCTCCAAGCCTATTCGACCTCAATTATTTTTTGGGGTGCACCAGGCTCACGGTGGTCTCCAATAGTCCAGTGGATTGCATGTACATAAACAAATCCCCCCCCCCCAACACTTGTGGGACTTTCTGTGTGTGCCAATAGACACACACAGCCCAGCTCGGGATCGAACTCACACACGATTGGCTAACCCTTGCCTCCCAGCCTTTTTGACCCCAATTTTTTTGGGGGGGCACCTGGCTCATGGTGGTCTTTAGTGGTCCAGTGGCGTGCATGTGCACAAACAAATCCCCCTCCCCCCACACACACACTTATGGGACTTTTTAGGCAAATTAAAACCAATATTAAAAATGTACAATGTTCTTTATCATGGTTGTATCATAAAACTATATTTGTTCTCAGATATTATATTACAATTTATTACAATGTGTCGTTTACATAACAGACTGATCACAAGGAGTTACATTGTTGCAGAGTTTTGCATATTTACGGAGGATTTAAATGATTGCCCGATGCGTTACGGAGACCATAGCTCCTTCTTCAGGGGTGACTGCAGACAGTACAATGTAATCTGGGAAAATATATATTTTTTTTTAGAAAAATAATAGATTTTTAGAACATATACACTGCATGCTGAGAAATGTCAAATATAGAGACATGTGATACTTACATATCAATAAAACACACAAAATGTAAAATTATATGTTAGAAAAAAATCATAACCAGATAAAAACAACCCCGCATTCACTATATCCCCTCTCCCCGGACCCCGCATTCAGTATATCCCCTCTCCCCGGACCCCGCATTCACTATATCCCCTCTCCCCGGACCCCGCATTCACTATATCCGCTCTCCCCGGACCCCGCATTCACTATATCCCCTCTCCCCAGACCCCGCATTCAGTATATCCGCTCTCCCCAGACCCCGCATTCACTATATCCGCTCTCCCCGGACCCCGCATTCAGTATATCCGCTCTCCCCAGACCCCGCATTCACTATATCCGCTCTCCCCAGACCCCGCATTCACTATATCCGCTCTCCCCAGACCCCGCATTCACTATATCCGCTCTCCCCAGACCCCGCATTCACTATATCCGCTCTCCCCAGACCCCGCATTCACTATATCCCCTCTCCCCGGACCCCGCATTCACTATATGCGCTCTCCCCGGACCCCGCATTCACTATATCCCCTCTCCCCAGACCCCGCATTCACTATATCCCCTCTCCCCGGACCCCGCATTCACTATATCCCCTCTCCCCGGACCCCGCATTCACTATATCCGCTCTCCCCGGACCCCGCATTCACTATATCCGCTCTCCCCGGACCCCGCATTCACTATATCCGCTCTCCCCGGACCCCGCATTCACTATATCCCCTTTCCCCGGACCCCGCATTCACTATATCCCCTCTCCCCGGACCCCGCATTCACTATATCCGCTCTCCCCGGACCCCGCATTCACTATATCCGCTCTCCCCAGACCCCGCATTCACTATATCCCCTCTCCCCGGACCCCGCATTCACTATATCCCCTCTCCCCGGACCCCGCATTCACTATATTCGCTCTCCCCGGACCCCGCATTCACTATATCCGCTCTCCCCGGACCCCGCATTCACTATATCCGCTCTCCCCGGACCCCGCATTCACTATATCCGCTCTCCCCGGACCCCGCATTCACTATATCCCCTCTCCCCGGACCCCGCATTCACTATATCCCCTCTCCCCGGACCCCGCATTCACTATATCCGCTCTCCCCGGACCCCGCATTCACTATATCCGCTCTCCCCAGACCCCGCATTCACTATATCCCCTCTCCCCGGACCCCGCATTCACTATATCCCCTCTCCCCGGACCCCGCATTCACTATATTCGCTCTCCCCGGACCCCGCATTCACTATATCCGCTCTCCCCAGACCCCGCATTCAGTATATCCGCTCTCCCCGGACCCCGCATTCAGTATATCCGCTCTCCCCGGACCCCGCATTCACTATATCCGCTCTCCCCGGACCCCGCATTCACTATATCCGCTCTCCCCGGACCCCGCATTCACTATATCCGCTCTCCCCGGACCCCGCATTCACTATATCCGCTCTCCCCGGACCCCGCATTCACTATATCCGCTCTCCCCGGACCCCGCATTCACTATATCCGCTCTCCCCGGACCCCGCATTCACTATATCCGCTCTCCCCGGACCCCGCATTCACTATATCCGCTCTCCCCGGACCCAGCACCAAAACTGTCTGATATCAAAGAAGTCTATGGGAAAGCGCAGGGACCCCGCATGCAAGAAAAATATATTTGAAATACTACAATTTTGGCTGCATTCAATATATTTAAAAACATATTTCAATTAAAAAAAAATATATATATACTATATGTTGAAATGCATTTTTATTGCAAAATATATGAAAGATATTTTTAAAAATACATTTAATCTACATTTTTGGAATGCATTTACAAATATATGTAAAAATGTATATTAAAATTACTTTTTTATATGTTAATAAAATCTGAAGAATATATTTAAAAAATAAATATCTTTTAAAATATTTTTCATATATTTTGTAAGATATAAAAAACACATTTCAACATACAGTATATATATATGAAATATATTTTGAAATGTATTGAATACGGCCAAAATTGTAGTATTTCCAATATATTTTTCTTGCACGTGGGACAGTACAGCCGTGTGGGTTCCATGCGGGGTCCCTGCGCTTTCCCATAGACTTCTATTGCATCGGGAGGTTTTGGTGCATTTTCTAAACGTGCAGCAAAAGTCCTGCATGCAGGAATTATTGGTGCGCTCTAAGAAAATGCACCAAAATCGCCCGATGCAATAGAAGTCTATGGGAAAGCGCAACTAACCGGCGCAAAACCAGTGGGTACGCAGCGCTGCATCCGCACATCAGTGTGAAAGCGCCCTTGTTAGTCAAGCAAGCACCATTCTGTCAGGTCCTTCCAGTCAACTACACGCCAAATCCAAGAGACACAAGGGTGTATACAGTGAAGGAAATGCGTATTTGCTCCCCGGCTGATGCTGAATGTTCGCCCCTCACACAGAAATGATCGGTCTAACAATGGAATGTTCGCCCCTCACACAGAAATGATCGGTCTGACAATGGAATGTTCGCCCCTCACACAGAAATGATCGGTCTGACAATGGAATGTTCGCCCCTCACACAGAAATGATCGGTCTGACAATGGAATGTTCGCCCTTCACACAGAAATGATCGGCCTAACAATGGAATGTTTGCCCCTCACACAGAAACGATCGGTCTAACAATGGAATGTTCGCCCCTCACACAGAAATGATCGGTCTAACAATGGAATGTTCCCCCCTCACACAGAAATGATCGGTCTAACAATGGAATGTTCCCCCCTCACACAGAAATGATCGGTCTAACAATGGAATGTTCGGTGTAACACTGAGAGACAGAATACAACAACAAATTCAGCAGAAATGCGTCTAACAAATGATGACGGATCTGCATGTTCATGAGGGAAAGAAGGATTTGATCCCCTATCATTCAGCAGGATTTCTGGCTCCCAGGTGTCTCTCATACAGGTAACAAGCTGAGATTAGAAGCCGTCTCTGGGGCAGCAATGAGAGATCAGGGGGAGCTGAAGAACATCCAGCGATTAGCACACAATAGGATCTTTTTGCAATAGGCAGCTTGGCACCAATGCACATGGACCAATGCAGGCAGAGCGAGGTCCAAGACCAAGGAAGCAGGCAGAGTGAGGTCCCGTAGCAAGCCGAGGTCAATGATGGAGAAGCAGCCAAAGAATAGTCAGAAGCAATGGGGCAGCAATGAGAGATCTGGGGGAGCTGAAGAACATCCAGCTATTAGCACACAACAGGATCTCCTTGCAATAGGCAGCTTGGCACCAATGCACATGGACCAATGCAGGCAGAGCGAGGTCCAAGACCAAGGAAGCAGACAGAGCAAGGTCCAGTAGGAAACCAAGATCAGACTGCAACATTGTAACTTTATAGCAAGTCAGAGAGTGAGAAGATGGTGGATCTGTACTTGAAAAGTTACTTTGTCAGATCTTATCCTGACCCGGAATATTTCAATTAGAGCACATTTAAGAGGTCTTCTCTCCCACACTAGAATTAAACCGAGTTTATTGATCCTTTCACTGTAAGTGAGACCATCCACCCACCCGAAGAATCTATCAGTCTTGATTATCCATCTCACATTTTTGGTGGTCGCAGCTAGGTGGATCGTCTTGCGTTCCAGTTTATGGTTGGAATGAATATTACAAGACCCGCGTATAAATCCTTGTCAGTCATTACGTGACCTGAGATGGAGGAAACATGAATCCAGTATGGAGGAATAATTGGAAGATCTCAGTGCTGACAATGATAAAGATGAGTCATTGACCCTGCGGATAATTCTGTCCCAGAGATTGGAGATTCCTAAACTTGACATCATCTCTAAGTACCTCATCCTTCAAGACACAAGAGTCACTTTGTACTCTGACCAGATGAAGCCACAAACATCTAGTACTGCCTACTGCTTAAAGCAACCGTTCCCAAGTTTTGTAACATGGAGGAACCCCTGAAACAAATTTCATGTCGTAGGGAACTCCTGGTAATAGTTGCTTTACCTACAGCTCATACATTTGTGTAGACAGTAACTTGTGGATAGAAGAAGTAATGAACTTAATAAAAGGAATGACACACTTTCGACACTTTTGGCACTGTACAAGAAAACTATTTCAGTAATAATAATAAAAATGGCCAGAAAATCAATGCAGACAGGTAAAATTGCAGAATTCCCTCACATGGTGAGTAGTGAAGAGATGCCCACTAGCTTTGGTGCTCAAGTTCCCCTAATATTGGTGCTCAGTGAAATGCCGCCTTAAATGGTCAGTGGAAATTGGCCCTCTTATATAGGTGTATAGGTGGTCACTAGAGAAGGACCTTAATTTATAGGTGGTCAGTAAAGGGCCTTCTTATATAAGTGTAGAGGTGGTCAGTAGAGAAGGACCTTATTATATAAGTGTAGAGGTGGTCAGTGGAGAAGGACCTTCTTATGAAGGTGTACAGGTATTCAGTAGAAAGGGGCCTTCTTATATAAGTGTAGAGGTGGTCAGTAGAAAGGGGCCTTCTTATTTAGGTGTAAAGGTGGTCAGTGGAAAAGGACCTTCTTATGAAGATTTATAGGTAGTCAGTGGAAAAGGACCTTCTTATAAAGGTGTATAGGTAGTCAGTAGAAAGGGGCCTTCTTATATAAGTGCAGAGGTGGTCAGTGGAGAAGTACCTTCTTATGAAGGTGTATAGGTAGTCAGTAGAAAGGGGCCTTCTTATATAAGTGCAGAGGTGGTCAGTGGAGAAGGACCTTCTTATGAAGGTGTATAGGTAGTCAGTAGAAAGGGGCCTTCTTATATAAATGTAGAGGTGGTCAGTGGAGAAGGACCTTCTTATGAAGGTGTATAGGTAATCAGTAGAAAGGGGCCTTCTTATATAAGTGTAGAGGTGGTCTGTGGAGAAGGACCTTCTTATGAAGGTGTATAGGTAGTCAGTAGAAAGGGGCCTTCTTATATAAGTGCAGAGGTGGTCAGTGGAGAAGGACCTTCTTATGAAGGTGTATAGGTAGTCAGTAGAAAGGGGCCTTCTTATATAAGTGCAGAGGTGGTCAGTGGAGAAGGACCTTCTTATGAAGGTGTATAGGTAGTCAGTAGAAAGGGGCCTTCTTATATAAGTGTAGAGGTGGTCAGTGGAGGAGGACCTTCTTATGAAGGTGTATAGGTAGTCAGTAGAAAGGGGCCTTCTTATATAAGTGTAGAGGTGGTCAGTGGAGAAGGACCTTCTTATGAAGGTGTATAGGTAGTCAGTAGAAAGGGGCCTTCTTATATAAGTGCAGAGGTGGTCAGTGGAGAAGAACCTTCTTATTTAGGTGTAAAGTTGTCAGTGGAGAAGAGCCTTCTCATACAGATAAGAGGAGAAATGCCTTCAAATATATAGGTGTATAGGTGGTCAGTGGAGGAGAGAATTCTTATATAGTGTAGATGTGGTCAACAGAGGAGGGCCTTCTTATGTACTGTAGATGTATAGATATTCAGTAGAAATTGGCCTTCTTATATAGGTGCATAGGTAGTCATTGGAAGAAGAGCCATCTTAGATAGGTGTATAAGTGGTTATATAAATGTAGAGGGGGTCAATGGAGGAGGGACCTCTAATTTAGGTGTAAAGGCAGTCAGTGGAGAAGAGCCTTCTCAAATAGATGGTCAGTTGAGAAGTGCCTTCAAATTTAGGTGAAGAGGTGGTCAGCAGAGGATGGTCTTCTTATATACTGTAGGTGTATAGGTCGTCAATGGAGAAGGGTCTTCATGTATAGGTATATAGGTTGTCAGTGCAGAAGGGCCTTTTTATATAGGTTTATAGGTGGCCAGTGGAAAAAGTCTTTCTTATATAGGTGGTCAGTGGAAAAAGGCCTTCTTTTTTAGGTGGTCTGCAGATATGGACCTTCTTATATTGGCGTAGAGGTGGTCGATCGCAGAAGATCCTTCTTATAGCAGTGCATAGGTGGACAGTGGAGAAGGACCTTCTTATACAGGTGTATAGGTGGTCAGCAAGGATGGACCTTTTTATATGGGTGTATCGATGGTCACTAGAGAAGAACCTTAATGTATAGGTGGTCAGTAAAGGTCCTTCTTATGAAGGTGTAAAGGTAGTCAGTAGAAAGTGTTCTTCTTATACATTGTAGAGGTGGTCATTAGAGAAGGACCTTCTTATTTAGGTGTAAAGGTGGTCAGTGAAGAAGAGCCTTCTCATGTAGATGATAAGTGGAGAAGTGCCTCACATGAGTTAAGCGGAGTGGGTGTACGGGGCATTCCCA